>NW_025765698.1:0-120825 GCF_003918875.1 Haliotis rubra | reverse complement strand
TAATGAGATTGAGATTAGGGACTGTTACTAGATGATTTGGCATACAGATTTAGAATTTCACGTGCAACATGCAGCACTCTGCAATGTAAGTGGTTTGACTATTTGTAGGTTCTCAACTCGCTTTTAAGTGCAATGGCCAAGTAGGGAGAATGTTAATGCAGCAATGCCAGATTCATTAAGTACAAATTACCCTAAACCACCAGAGTTGTCGGTAGATTGCACAGAGATATGGACAGGAGACACCTAGTTCACTCTTTAGCTAACAGTCACTTTTATACAGTGAATTATAAGTCAGCATATGACCTACAAGGCTTTGATTGGGATAAGTCCAGCTGGTAAGTGTAACATTCTCTTTCTAGATTTAGGCTGTAGAAGTATCAGCACGTGTGTCTGGGAGATCAAACGTCCTAGTGGCCTTGTTGAATTGTGTGAGGCAAGTGGATGCTTACCATGGGCATGACAAAGGTTTTCTCATCTCTGATCTTTTACTCACACCTAGAGGTATTGGATCTCATCATTCCCATTTAAAACCAATAAGCAACAAAATGACTCAACATGAGGTAGAATAAAACTTCAAGAAAATTGCCAGTTTGAGGATCCATGCTGAGCGGGCAAACGGAACCTAACTAAAAACTTCTCGCAGATCTTTACAAGGTACTATTCCAATCACAATGGCTTCCCAGGTAACAAAAAATATGGCATATATGTGTTTTGTTTTGACAAATTTGCAAACCACCTCTTGTTCTTAAATGATATAAATCTCTTGAACGAATTTGTTCGGGGTTCGAGTACATGTAAATTAAATGATTTGAAGATTATTTTTGAAATGTTAGAAGACTTAAAAAACTTAAACATACTGACTCTAAGTGAACTATTTTAGTTTGTTTTGGCATAGTCAGCCTTTTTTAGACCTTCATTAGGGCCTGCAAACACATTTTTCAGACATTTTTCAATTTTGGTCTCTTTGGAAACGCTTTTAGGAATATTTTGATAAAGGTCAGGTAAACTCCCTGTTATTAGCGAAGCTGACTTAATTATTACCTCAAGCCCTGTTCTGTTAGCTGCGTACTCACTCCACTGCAACTGGAATTAACTACTGACTATTAACTGAACCTTGTTAGGTCAGGTGTTGGTTAGTGAGTAGGTGTCTAACAGAACTTATAGATAGGTATAGATATTAGAGCATCATCACCAGTGATCATTATTGATCAGTAAGTAGATGACTACCGTTGCTGGCTAATTGAATAAAACAAATACGAAGATTCTATATTTATTACATTCACAAATATATTAATTCCTGTCTTTACCGATTAATACCCTCTGAATGCAGTGTCAGGTAAGCTGTTTTACTGCATTTAACATCCGTGATTGTCCATCATATGTACAATGACACACAGGTATATATTGTCAATTAAGAACATTTACATCTTTTACAAGAAACCTATTTTTGCTTTATCTGTAGTATGTGAATGCCATTAGAATGATTGACTATAAAGCGGACAAATTTGTAGCTTCTATTGGTAGAGTAATGTCATTCAAACAAAATGTAATATTGACAAATGTGTTAAAATACCGAAATAATAGGTGCTTGAAAATGTACCTTTCTTTTATTTTTTTATTATACAATGCACCAGTTATGAAAGGATGTAATCCTGCAACAAAGTTAACCTCCTAGCGGGAGATATAATTTAGCAAAACTACTTCTGTGTAGTGCGTTTTCAGTTGTGGCAGGTTTTAGTGGATGCTCTAGGTATCCATATGCAAATACCAAATTGTGCATGTTTCATATTATTAACGCTTGTCTTTACAACATATATACTGGTACAGAGGCCCCACTACTAAAGATCACTTGACACTGTAGCACTGAATGGTTCAGGAAGTTCATGGCAGAATATCTCTCTAGCTGTTAAACAGCTATCCATGTTGTTGAAAGTGAGTCAGTATTGATTCGCACACAAAGACTATCAGTTCACCAATAAAATAATTTTAGTGGGATCTGCTTGCCTTGTTATATACATATTTAAAAACACTACTAATTGATCTTCAAAGTTGGATAATTATTATAAGCCATCAAATAAGATGGCAAAAGATTTTAAAGAACATTTAGCATGCAGACTTGGGCACTTAAATACAAGGATTTGTGCTAATTTAGGTTGCAGACAAGCTCCAAGCCTTCGTCTCATAGTGCAAGTGATTTCTATGGTACTCCTTGCTTTCACTGTAAAATGCACAATAGGGTAACATATGGCTATTTGGTTGGTATTCAAGCACTTGAACTCTACTCAGTGGATTGGCATTCTGCACATGCTACATTGAATTCAAACACTCTTTGAGAGAACTGTGGCAAACATTCTAGAAATATGCACTTGTCATTTTCAATCTTTGTGTATTCAAACACTTTTCGCTCAAGCAAGCATGAACTCTTTTTCATTAAAGATTGCCATACCACTTTCAACAATGAATGTGAACTGGTCAGCACAGGCAATCACTACTACGATTTATATAGAACACTTGAAATCTTATTTTAATTATACAGTGGAATACCCCTTTTCACTCTTCTTTGAGAATAATTCTGGAATTACATTAGTCAGGTAAAAATTTGTTCAACTGGGGCAAAAGCATGCCATTCCAGACTTTTTCTCATCAACGCTGATCCTGTCAACAGTCCAATTCATTCAAAGTCCAAATCATGAAATCACACCCACAGTCTTTTCAGTAATAGCCATTTGACCCTGAATTTGGTAATAATATCTATGAGACCTTTTAAGATGAACATCGGTCATTCTCATCTAGAGAACAGTAGAATTCCAGGATCCTTAAGCAACACCTCTGGCTCCATCCATTTCCAGTCACAGCGTGCAGGACACTTTATCTCAAGAACACCACCAGTATGTCCATCATCAGTCTGTATCAAACCATCAGGGCTAGCACCAAGGTGTGGATACTTTGATTAACAATAAGACCACATTGTTCCACACAGACACAGTTCTTGTTTGCTGTTTGATAGACCTTGGCGTGCTGCAGGTTCATGACTGGTTCCCCATTTACAAAGTAACATGAGAAATGTCTCTGTAGCCACAAATATCTTTAAGAAGTATTTATTCTGGCTTTGTGTCACTGTGCATCAACACAACATTTGAAATTTAGAAGAAGTAAGTCTTTCACTTCTGGCAGCTAACCATAAGTCGTTTTTATGCTGACCTCCCCGTTAATGTCTCTGATACAATGGGCATCTTCCTCTGACACATGCATACAATCAAATAATACCTGCATTTTTGCTGACAATCAGTGGAATGAAGATCTAAAATGGTCACAACATGAAAAGGAAATGTTATGAAGGGGAGGCAGAGAGGGGAATTTCATGTTTGATGGCGTAGAAGTGTCTGCATAAAACTTTAACCAGGCAGCATTGGAATTTTACTTTCAAGCTTCTGTTTAAAATCTCTGACAGTTGACAATGGGTTTAATGTAAGCTGCTTTTTCAATACCAATCTTATCACACTTCTCTGAATTTGAACAATTTTCTATCACTGCTTTCTTCCTTTCATGTAGAACAGAAGATGACTTTCTAAAATTAACATCTTGTGATCTTTTGGACTAAGTTTCCTCTTGCGTGGTTATTCCACTTTGCATGGTTGGGATGTGCATGATGTAGTACCGGCTTTCCTCCTTGTTGTCACATCAACTAAACAGTGGCACAGTGCTGCAATGTGGATTGTAAGCCTCACCAGCCCTGAAATATGTATATAAAAAAAATAAATAAATTAGGAACAAATCTAAAATTTTGTTTACATCATGATTATTTGAAATCTTTCTTCATACTCATTTACTAAGAAATGAATTGTCATGCTTATGAGTACTCATTATATGTTACACATATATCCTGGGCACCGTAAAGGTTTGTTTGCCTTGAAATTCTATATCTCCTGGTGGGTGTGGCTGAAGAAATTCCTTTAATGGAGGGAGCAGAACATAAGGTAACAAGAAAAAGACAAAGAAGCGACTACTTACCCAGCTGCACAAGTGCAGTCTGCAGAGTGAATCTTGCCTGTAACCTTGACAAACAAATCCATGCAATGTGGTCTGGGCACCTTCGCTTGTTGCCTCGTAGGCAGTGATGGTATTTCTGCATCGCACGATGGCATGGCATACATACGTCTGAGACGGGCTAAACTCAAGTGAATGAACATGTCTGTCTTCAAAATATACGAAAGACTGGCCGTAACATCATGCATGGGACGTCTTCCCTTCCCACATCCACTAGGCTGTTGTGTTGGTGCGTTTGAATCAAGCATGGTGCTGGTGTGTGTTTAGCACCTGTCTTGTTTTTCGCTGTTTCTGGCAATGTCTCATTCCACTCAAACTCAACGAATATTTAATCAGTTGTTTCACTGCATGTTCCAACATGTCGCTTAAAGTGCCCATTGAAGCACACACAAAGCTGCATTTACCTTTAGAGTATAAATGACCTCACCACGTTTAAGTTTATACACAGACTTTCAAATTTAGGCATAGGCGCCTGACTCTGATATATTTATAAGTATGACTCTTATATCTTATATATATAGGTCATATACTTATAAATATATCAGAGTCACTCGCCCATGAATTTAGGGTGTTCCGATACTTTTTGTACTATATAACGTTATCATTTTTTGTACTATATAACATTATCATTTTTATATATAACAATATCATTTTGTACAATATAACATTATCATTTATTGTACCATATAACATTATCATTTTGTACTGTATAACATTATCATTTTTGTACTATATAAAATTATCATTTTTGTACTATATAACATTATCATTTATTGAACAATACTCCTCTGCAACATATTACAGGTTATTACATGATGAGTGTTACCACGTTAAAGGGCACTGATCCGGAGCGATTAATGTTTCTCGCCAACAGTCTAATTACGAAACCTAGCTGCAAGCTGGTCAGTATACCTGCTCCTCTCGACCGTGACGGACACGCGGACCCCGCTACCGTCCGCCTTGGCAGAATTTCTTCAACCTAAACAGTGGGACATTAGCAAGGGTGGATGCCGTTGTTTGACAATATCCCTGGAGTTCCGGAAAGACTTCCGCCCGTATCCCCCTTTAAATTTCATTTTAGTCAAATCATATCACCTGAATATATATTTCTCATCTGATAAGGATTGAGTTTTAACATGTTCGTTAATTGTATCTGAACAAACCGAAAGACATATTAAACTTCTAAAATGCCACTCAAAGACTTTTTTTCCTCATCGTTTTTCCTCATCGTTTAGAGGGGAAAAGGGCGGAAGTCTTACCGTTTATTACCTATGATATCCAAACACACACATTTGATATATTTGAATCCGTAAACTAGACAACCACTTTGCCATTGCTAGAAAAATCTAAAATTTACTTGGGTGAATAGAGAATATTGATCGAGGTTCATTACATACGAATTATAAAACGAGTGTCCTTCCTATGGTGTCTGACCGAGCGAAAGCGAGGTCAGAGACCATAGGAAGGTCACGAGTTTCGTATAATTCGTATGTAATGAGACCGAGGTGGCATTTTATTTATTACCCAATGTCTTACATGCATTAAATTGACAAAATAGCGTATTTTTGTTATGTTTTGGTTTCAAACCGAAACCGGTTTCATAAAGAGGTTGCGGAAGAATTTGTACTGTAGTACAATATTTGCATGACGTCACACTGTAATGACGTCATTGCCTTGGTAACCGACGTAACGATGCATGTCAGTTGTCATCGCTTCGTACAGCCTTCTACAGTAAACTACTCCGTAGCACCTCGTTTCTTGGTTTCCAGTTGCTTCATTCGGCTAACATCACTGGTGGAAACATTGCGTTTATGTTTTTCGACGGATATAATGTCTCAGTTCGACTCACAATTAAACACCGACACGGCAACGTTCGCAATGTTTACATTCCCATAATGCATTTAAGTTGTAGAATGAATGAATTCACGTGTTTGTTAAGAATGAAACAATAGTTACGTCGGAATATGACCTTATTGAAAGGTCATCGGTTATCCAATCAAATCGTTAGAATCTCAGGTCAAGTCGTTACGACACAGGTCAACGCGATACGACACTCGTGTGACGTACGAGATTAGTATGCAACTACCCATACGTTGACCTCGTGGGTAATAAATAGTTATATGTTCTCTTTTTAACTTAAGTACACAGAAAATGTGTATATGTATTTCTTATGCAACAGTGAAGTTCTGGTCGTATCCTCAAAACAGTGTCGGCCCATAAGTTTGTTCAGGCAATTAAAATTGCATGCATTACTGCGATTACTACTCCCTTGCTGTAACCCGTGTTTGGTGGTATAAACCTAGACATGCTATTTGTCATCATTCACTTAGTTATAAAGATGTGCACGCACAAGCCGCCAGTATAAGAGACTTAAAGATCATTAAAATACGTGAGATGGATAAAATAATTAAAATAAGTTACATAAAATTATACAGTTGAAATAAAAACATGACACACATACACGCAGACACACGCGCACGCACACACATGCACACATAGTATCAGTGGTAAAACATAGAGGTGCTCACACAGATACACGTGCACAGGTATTATGTATCTGCATTCGTTTTCACATTCGTCACACATACTTACACATACAAATATATGCACCCACAACCACAGCTATACTCACATAAGATTAGATAAGATAAGATAAGATATTGCTTTATTGTCCCAAACTAAATTTGTTTTGCATCATACGTTCTCCAGGTTTTCTTCTCATAAAGCAGCCATACATAACATTGCAAATGGTAATCAAGAAACTCTTGTTTAAAATAATCAGGATATAAATACATCAATTTAGTACACAAACATAGATATTTAATAGAATTTGGACAATTAAAAGACAAGTCATTCGCTGAATTTGTTGTTAATGCATCTAATACTATCTGGAACAAATGAGTGGCGAACCCTGTTTGTTCTAAAAGTCGTCATACGCAGCCTGCGTCCAGAAGGTAGATGGAATATTCCCAAAAGAGTATGTGAGTAGGATCACTTAAAATTGTGTTTGCCTTTTTTGAAATTTGCTGCGCATAACAACTGCCCATACTTTCGATAGGAAGCCCAATAATTTTAGACGCAGTGTTTACGATTTTTTAGAGTTTGTTTTTATTCTGGACAGACAGGTTCCCGAACCAACTCAAGAAATTAAAGGTTATTACACTTTGAATAAAGGTTTTGTAAAATAACATCATGATATATTGGTCGATTTTAAAATGCTTCAACTTCCACAAAAAATGCAAGCGTTGTTGTCCTTTTATATATTTAGGCTCCTTGCCTCTAGGCAGGAGACCCATTGTAATCGTTCGGATTATTATTATTATTATTTATTATTCCGCCGATTTTTTTACCAAACATAACTCCTAAACCAATGCTCCTAATCGCTTACAAAAAATCACACAAATGCGCACCGAGGTGTAGATATTCCCCTTAAAAATCTCTAGGCTAGGGCCCAATAGCAAAGGGGAAATAATTCAAAATTAATTCCAAAATTTCAACGTTTGACAGCAAATATCTCAAGAACTAATTGTTCCAACACTTCCAAATTTCTTGTACAGATGCACAATCAAATTCCCAACAATTTTGCCTGGACGGGTAAAGTCGCTAAAACGTACCGTTTGGCAGTTATTTTTGTTTTCAGTTTTGGCCATGTTTTTCAGCACGTTTCTGAGTAGTTTGCTCCCAAAAAGTGCCTGTATGGTAGATGATGTCCTGGTGATTCCAGAACACTAATTGTTTTGAACGTAGACCCAAGAACAACTGAGATACAGCCTTTTAAATGGGGAACTATTTCTTCTCCGGAACTTCTTAAAAGGTTCATCACCCCCGCGACCCCGACTGTATTTGGAAGATCCGCTAGCCTGTCAAAACACGTGTTCTGGCTCCGTTTTGGAGGATGATATCTAGCCCTCAGATACAATAGATAGAAAGTAAATCCAAGGAGACCTCATCGTTGCCTGCAACTATATTTTCTCTGTTTTCGTTCCAGGAGAGTTTCGAATCTAAGACAGTACCCAAATATTTCTAGTTAACAGACAACAATTTGAACAGGTTAATAACGGGAAATCATCAACTGTAAACACATCAACTGGCGCTCCAGAAGGTTGCATTACATATTTCATTTTGTAAACTAATGACTGTGTAACCAACACAGAAACATGTTTTACAGTCAAATTCAAGGATGATGCTGCATTGGTAGGCCTTGTTAGGGAATCAGAACTTAGTTACAAAGCTGAAATTTCAAAATTTGTAGAATGGTGTAAATCAAACTTTTTATTTTTGAATGTGCAAAAAAAACAAAGAAATGATCATACTCCAAATAGGGGGTAGAAGGAGTTAAACTCATTTGAAGAAGGATAAGTCATCGCTGGATTCCAACTGTCGAGGTCTAATATTTGATCCAATGATAGTGTTTATGCCACTCCATGCATTACGTAAATTGTTTCCCGAAAATTGTCTTTCAATCTTTGTTTTGTGTTCATCTTTACATTTCCTTGTTAAACAAGCAATCTCTTTCTGAATCTCTTTAACCTTGACCTTGTCCCCTGCACAAAAATCCCTTTTCTTTTCATTTAAAACTGATTTGAAATCTTTAGTTATCCAGGGCTTGTTATTAGGAAATATTTTTATACATTTGACTGGCACAATGTTTTCTACACAGAAATTTATATGATCAGTTACAGTATTTGTAAACTCATTCAAATTATCACTAGTATGTTCAAACATATCCCAATTTGTACAATCAAAACATCCTCTCAACTGTTCTAAACAATCTTTTGTCCACGACTTTACATATTTTAAGAATGGCTTCTCTGACTTTAATTTTTGACGATATAAAGGAACTAAATAAACAGTATTGTGATCAGAAGTCCCCATCGGAGCCTTTGCAAAAGATTTCTAGGCGTCTTTCACATTACCATAGCACAAGTCAGTAGTTTTTCTAGATCTTGTCGGACACATCACATACCGAAGGTATGATGGCAGAACATGTTTTAAGTCACATGCATTGAAATCTCCGAGTATGAATTTTGGTGCCTTTGGTAAAGATCATTTAGTTTGTCCATATTGGTGTGAATAGTGTCGGCAGCTCGTTTCAGATTAGCATGTACAAATATATACACCCACAACCACAGTTATACTGAATTCTGTACAAATACATACACCCACAACGACAGTTATACTTCACCTGTACAAATATATACACCCACAACCACAGTTATACGTTCACATGTACAAATATATACACCCACAACCACAGTTATACTCAATCATGTACAAATATATACACCCACAACGACAGTTATACCTACATGTACAAATATATACACCCACAACCAGTTATACTCACATGTGCAAATATATACACCCACAACGACAGTTATACTCACATGTACAAATATATACACCCACAACCACAGTTATACTCACATGTACAAACATATACACCCACAACCACAGTTATACTCACATGTACAAATATATACACCCTCAACCACAGGTATACTCACATGTACAAATATATACACCACAGTTATACCACACATGTACATGCTACACATGTACAAATATATACACCCCATACAGCCACAGTTATACTCACATGTACACATACACCCACAACCACAGTTATACTCACATGTACAAATATATACACCCACAATACTCACAGTTATACACATGTACAAATATATACACCCACAACCACAGTTATACTCACATGTACACAACATACATATACACCCACATGTACAGTTATACTACATGTATACAACATATACACCCACAACACCCACAGTTATACTCACATGTACACATACATACACCCACAACGATAGTTATACTCTCATGTACAAATATATACACCCACAACCACAGTTATACTCACATGTACAAATATATACACCCACAACCACAGTTATACTTACATGTACAAATACATACACCCACAACGACAGTTATACTCACATGTACAAATACATACACCCACAACCACAGTTATACTCACATGTACAAACATATACACCCACAACGACAGTTATACTCACATGTACAAATATATACACCCACAACCACAGTTATACTCACATGTACAAATATATACACCCACAACCACAGTTATACTCACATGTACAAATACATACACCCACAACCACAGTTATACTCACATGTACAAATATATACGCCCACAACGACAGTTATACTCACATGTACAAATACATACACCCACAACCACAGTTATACTCACCTGTACAAATATATACACACACCACAGTTATACTCACATGTACAAATATATACACCCACAACGACAGTTATACTCACCTGTACAAATACATACGTCCACAACCACAGTTATACTCACCTGTACAAATATATACACCCACAACCACAGTTATACTCACATGTACAAATATATACATCCACAACGACAGTTATACTCACCTGTACAAATACATACGTCCACAACCACAGTTATACTCACATGTACATATATACACCCACAACCACAGTAATACTCACATGTACAAATATATACATCCACAACCACAGTTATACTCACATGTACAAATACATACACACACAACCACAGTTATACTCACATATACAAATATAGACACCCACAACCACAGTTATACTCACATGTACAAATATATATACCCACAACGACAGTTATACTCACATGTACAAACATATACACCCACAACCACAGTTATACTCACATGTACAAATATATACACCCACAACCACAGTTATACTCACATATACAAATATATACACCCACAACCACAGTTATACTCACATGTACAAACATATACACCCACAACCACAGTTATACTCACATGTACAAATATATACACCCACAACGACAGTTATACTCACATATACAAATATATACACACACAACCACAGTTATACTCACATATACAAGTATATACACCCACAACCACAGTTATACTCACATGTACAAATATATACACCCACAACCACAGTTATACTCACATGTGCAAACATATACACCTACAACCACAGTTTTACTCACATGTACAAATATATACACCCACAACCACAGGTATACTCACATGTACAAATATATACACCCACAACCACAGTTATACTCACATGTACAAATACATACACCCACAACCACAGTTATACTCACATGTACAAATATATACACCCACAACCACAGTTATACTCACATGTACAAATATATACACCCACAACCACAGTTATACTCACATGTACAAATATATACACCCACAACCACAGTTAAACTCACATGTACAAATATATACACCCACAACCACAGGTATACTCACATTTACAAATACATACACCCACAACCACAGTTATACTCACATGTACAAATATATACACCCACAACCACAGTTACACTCACATGTACAAATACATACACACACAACCACAGTTACACTCACATGTACAAATATATACACCCACAACCACAGTTACACTCACATGTACAAATATATACACCCACAACCACAGTTATACTCACATGTACAAATACATACACCCACAACCACAGTTATACTCACATGTACAAATATATACACCCACAACCACAGTTACACTCACATGTACAAATACATACACCCACAACCACAGTTACACTCACATGTACAAATATATACACCCACAACCACAGTTACACTCACATGTACAAATATATACATCCATAACCACAGTTATACTCACATGTACAAATATATACACCCACAACGACAGTTATACTCACATATACAAATATATACCCACACAACCACAGTTATACTCACATATACAAATATAGACACCCACAACCACAGTTATACTCACATGTACAAATATATACACCCACAACCACAGTTATACTCACATGTACAAATATATACACCCACAACCACAGGTATACTCACATGTACAAATATATACACCCACAACCACAGTTATACTCACATGTACAAATACATACACCCACAACCACAGTTATACTCACATGTACAAATATATACACCCACTACCACAGTTATACTCACATGTACAAATATATACACCCACAACCACAGTTACACTCACATGTACAAATATATACACCCACAACCACAGTTATACTCACATGTACAAATATATACACCCACAACCACAGTTATACTCACATGTACAAATACATACACCCACAACCACAGTTATACTCACATGTACAAATATATACACCCATAACCACAGTTATACTCACATGTACACATATATACACCCACAACCACAGTTAAACTCACATGTACAAATATATACACCCACAACCACAGGTATACTCACATGTACAAATACATACACCCACAACCACAGTTATACTCACATGTACAAATATATACATCCACAACCACAGTTACACTCACATGTACAAATACATACACACCCAACCACAGTTACACTCACATGTACAAATATATACACCCACAACCACAGTTACACTCACATGTACAAATATATACACCCACAACCACAGTTATACTCACATGTAGAAATACATACACCCACAACCACAGTTACACTCACATGTACAAATATATACACCCACAACCACAGTTACACTCACATGTACAAATATATACACCCACAACCACAGTTACACTCACATGTACAAATATATACATCCATAACCACAGTTATACCAACACATACAGACGCACACGTCCACATCCACGGTCGTACCATCATGAACAAATATACATACATCCACAACACAGTCAAACCCACATATACAAATACATAGACTTGCAGCCACACTCATACCAATACATACAAGTACACACACCCACATCCATGTCCGCAGTCATATCCACTTATACATATACACACCCTTATAACCAAACCACACACACCTATAGCCACATACACCCACTCACACACATGCACGCACGCGCACACACATTACAGATACATAATATAATGAATAAGTAAAATATACTAAATAGAACAAATATAAAATGTTCATAGATTTAACAGTCTTTTTCTTCTCTGGAACATCCTATCAATACAGTTGGCTAGGATTTGTTGTATTTCAGGGCACTGCATCACAGTTATCAGCTTTTGGGTAGAGATGAAGTTTATGAAGTTGTCAGTCAGGAGATCACTGTTAAAAAGTTCATATCTAATATCGGCGTACATAGGACAGTCTATCAAGAAATGTTCTTCGTCTTCGATCACATCTGCACAGATTGAAGACAGGCGGGATTCAAGAGGTGTCGGTGGTCGAGTGTATCTGCCAGTTTTTATACACAGTGGGAGAGTCCCACATCGTAGTTTAGCTATCAGTTTTCGCTGGTATCGTGACATGGGGTAGAATAGGCAGCTTTCTGGAACTCTGTCCATTTAAAACTTTCTGTAAGTTCTTAATTCATTTCCGTGTTGAAGATTTCTGTCGTTCCACAAGTCACTGAACCACTTTTCATCGTCAACAACATCACATCTGTTTCACATAGCGCATAAAACAGTATATGGATAAAGAGTTCGTAAAATCCGTGTTTATAGACATTTTGGCTGCAAGGGCGGTAACTTTATTGACCCAAGTTTTTCTTTTCCGACGTGACCAACTGAAAGATGATCTTGATACAGTTCGAGTCCTGTCCTCAAAAGTTAGTTTTGCAAACAGTCTTTAAATGGACAGAGTTTCCAGAAAGCTGCCTATTCTACCCCATGTCACGATACCAGCGAAAACTGATAAGCTAAACTACGATGTGGGACTCTCCCCACTGTGTATAAAACTGGCAGATACACTCGACCACCGACACCTCTTTGAATCCCACTACCTGTCTTCAATCTGTGCAGATGTGATCGAAGACGAAGAACATTTCTTTGATAGACTGTCCTATGTACGCCGATATTAGATATGAACTTTTTAACAGTGATCTCCTGACTGACAACTTCATAAACTTCATCTCTACCCAAAAGCTGATAACTGTGATGCAGTGCCCTGAAATACAACAAATCCTAGCCAATCTGTATTGATAGGATGTTCCAGAGAAAGAAAAAAGACTGTTAAATCTATGAACATTTTATATTTGTTCTATTTAGTATATTTTACTTATTCATTATATTATGTATCTGTAATGTGTGTGCGCATGCGTGCATGTGTGCGAATGGTAGTGTATGTGGCCTATAGGTGTGTGGTTTTTATAAGGGTGTATATGTATAAGTGGATATGACTGCGGACATGGATGTGGTGTGTAAAATTTGTATGTATTGGTATGAGTGTGGCTGCAAGTCTATGTATTTGTATATGTGGGTTTGACTGTGTTGTGGATGTATGTATATTTGTTCATGATGGTACGACCGTGGATGTGGACGTGCGTCTGTATGTGTTAATTAGGTATAACTGTGGTTATGGATGTATATATTTGTACATGAGTGTAACTGTGGTTGTGGGTGCATATATTTGTACATGTGGAGCGTAACTGTGGTTGTGGTGTATATATTTGTACATGTGGAGTGTAACTGTGGTTGTGGGTGTATGTATTTCTACATGTAAGAGTATAACTGTGGTTGTGGGTGTATATATTTGTACATGTGAGTGTAACTGTGGTTGTGGGTGTATATATTTGTACATGTGAGTGTAACTGTGGTTGGGTGTGTATGTATTTGTACATGTGGTGTAACTGTGGCTGTGGATGTATTATATTTGTATATGTGAGTATAACTGTGGTTGTGGGTGTATGTATTTGTACATGTAGTATACCTGTGGTTGTGGGTGTATATATTTGTACATGTGAGTTTAACTGTGGTTGTGGGTGTATATATGCGTACATGTGAGTATAACTGTGGTTATGGGTGTATATATTTGTACATGTGAGCATAACTGTGGTTGTGGGTGTATGTATTTGTACATGTGAGCATAACTGTGGTTGTGGGTGTATATATTTGTACATGTGAGCATAACTGTGGTTGTGGGTGTATATATTTGTACATGTGGTGTAACTGTGGTTGTGGGTGTATATATTTGTATTACGTGAGTATAACCGTGGTAGTGGGTGTATATATTTGTACATGTGAGTATAACTGTGGTTGTGGGTGTATGTATTTGTACATGTGGAGTATAACTGTAGTTGTGGGTGTATATATTTGTACATGTGAGTATACCTGTGGTTGTGGGTGTATATATTTGTACATGTGAGTATAACTGTGGTTGTGGGTGTATATATTTGTACATGTGAGTATAACTGTGGCTGTGGGTGTCTATATTTGTATATGTGAGTATAACTGTGGTTGTGTGGGTATATATTTGTATGTGAGTATAACTGTCGTTGTGGGTGTATATATTTGTACATGTGAGTATAACTGTGGTTATGGATGTATATATTTGTACATGCGTGAGTGTAACTGTGGTTGTGGGTGTATATTTGCATTACATGTGAGTGTAACTGTGGTTGTGGGTGTATGTATTTGTACATGTGAGTGTAACTGTGGTTGTGGGTGTATATATTTGTACATGTGAGTATAACTGTGGTTGTGGGTGTATGTATTTGTACATGTGTATAACTGTGGTTGTGGGTGTATATATTTGTACACGTGAGTGTAACTGTGGTTGTGGGTGTATATATTTGTACATGGGAGTGTAACTGTGGTTGTGTGTGTATGTATTTGTATTATGTGAGTGTAACTGTGGTTGTGGGTGTATATATTTGTACATGTGAGTATAACTGTGGTGGTGGGTGTATGTATTTGTAAAAACTGTGAGTATACCTGTGGTTGTGGGTGTATATATTTGTACACGTGAGTTTAACTGTGGTTGTGGGTGCATATATTTGTACATGTGAGCATAACTGTGGTTGTGGGTGTATATATTTGTGTATTGTACGTGAGAGTATAACTGTGGTTGTGGGTGTATATATTTGGTACATGTGAGCATAACCGTGGTTGTGGGTGTATGTATTTGTACATGTGAGTATAACTGTGGTTGTGGGTGTATATATTTGCAGGCTACGTGAGGTACCTGTGGCTGTGGGTGCTATATATTTGTACATGTGAGTAAAACTGTGGTTGTAGGTGTATATGTTTGCACATGTGAGTATAACTGTGGTTGTGGGGGTATATATTTGTACATGTGAGTATAACTGTGGTTGTGGGTGTATATACTTGTATATGGTGAGTATAACTCGTGGTTGTGTGTGTATATATTTGTATATGTGAGTATAACTGTCGTTGTGGGTGTATATATTTGTACATGTGAGTATAACTGTGGTTGTGGGTGTATATGTTTGTACATGTGAGTATAACTGTGGTTGTGGGTGTATATATTTGTATATGTGAGTATAACTGTGGTTGTGGGTGTATATATTTGTACATGTGAGTATAACTGTGGTTGTGGGTGTATATGTTTGTACATGTGAGTATAACTGTCGTTGTGGGTATATATATTTGTACATGTGAGTATAACTGTGGTTGTGGGTGTCTATATTTGTATATGTGAGTATAACTGTGGTTGTGTGTGTATGTATTTGTACATGTGGAGTATAACTGTGGTTGTGGATGTATATATTTGTACATGTGAGTATTACTGTGGTTGTGGGTGTATATATGTACATGTGAGTATAACTGTGGTTGTGGACGTATGTATTTGTACAGGTGAGTATAACTGTCGTTGTGGATGTATATATTTGTACATGTGAGTATAACTGTGGTTGTGGGTGTATATATTTGTACAGGTGAGTATAACTGTGGTTGTGGACGTATGTATTTGTACAGGTGAGTATAACTGTCGTTGTGGGTGTATATATTTGTACATGTGAGTATAACTGTGGTGTGTGTATATATTTGTACAGGTGGAGTATAACTGTGGTTGTGGGTGTATGTATTTGTACATGTGAGTATAACTGTCGTTGTGGGCGTATATATTTGTACATGTGAGTATAACTGTGGTTGTGGGTGTATGTATTTGTACATGTGAGTATAACTGTGGTTGTGGGTGTATATATTTGTACATGTGAGTATAACTGTGGTTGTGG
The DNA here is from genome assembly GCF_003918875.1 of Haliotis rubra. NCBI lineage: Eukaryota > Metazoa > Mollusca > Gastropoda > Lepetellida > Haliotidae > Haliotis > Haliotis rubra. The sequence goes on along the minus strand of NW_025765698.1, from coordinate 103,774 downwards.
GTGTATATATTTGTACATGTGAGTATAACTGTCGTTGTGGGTGTATATGTTTGTACATGTGAGTATAACTGTGGTTGTGGGTGTATGTATTTGTACATGTGAGTATAACTGTCGTTGTGGGTGTATATATTTGTACATGTGAGTATAACTGTGGTTGTGGGTGTATATATTTGTACATGTGAGTATAACTGTGGTTGTGGGTGTATGTATTTGTACATGAGAGTATAACTGTCGTTGTGGGTGTACATATTTTTACATGTGAGTATAACTGTGGTTGTGGGTGTATATATTTGTACATGTGAGTATAACTGTGGTTGTGGGTGTATATGTTTGTACATGTGAGTATAACTGTGGTTGTGGGTGTATATATTTGTACATGTGAGTATAACTGTGGTTGTGGGTGTATGTATTTGTACATGTGAGTATAACTGTGGTTGTGGGTGTATGTATGTGTACATGTGAGTATAACTGTGGTTGTGGGTGTATATGTTTGTACATGTGAGCATAACTGTGGTTGTGGGTGTATATATTTGTACATGTGAGTATACCTGTGGTTGAGGGTGTATATATTTGTACATGTGAGTATAACTGTGGTTGTGGGTGTATATGTTTGTACATGTGAGTATAACTGTGGTTGTGGGTGTATATATTTGTACATGTGAGTATAACTGTCGTTGTGGGTGTATATATTTGCACATGTGAGTATAACTGGTTGTGGGTGTATATATTTGTACATGTGAGTATAACTGTCGTTGTGGGTGTATATATTTGTACATGTGAGTATAACTGTGGTTGTGGGTGTATATATTTGTACATGTGAGTATAACTGTGGTTGTGGGTGTATATATTTGTACAGGTGAGTATAACTGTCGTTGTGGGTGTATGTATTTGTACATGTGAGTATAACTGTGGTTGTGGGTGTATATATTTGTACATGCTAATCTGAAACGAGCTGCCGACACTATTCACACCAATATGGACAAACTAAATGATCTTTACCAAAGGCACCAAAATTCATACTCGGAGATTTCAATGCATGTGACTTAAAACATGTTCTGCCATCATACCTTCGGTATGTGATGTGTCCGACAAGATCTAGAAAAACTACTGACTTGTGCTATGGTAATGTGAAAGACGCCTAGAAATCTTTTGCAAAGGCTCCGATGGGGACTTCTGATCACAATACTGTTTATTTAGTTCCTTTATATCGTCAAAAATTAAAGTCAGAGAAGCCATTCTTAAAATATGTAAAGTCGTGGACAAAAGATTGTTTAGAACAGTTGAGAGGATGTTTTGATTGTACAAATTGGGATATGTTTGAACATACTAGTGATAATTTGAATGAGTTTACAAATACTGTAACTGATCATATAAATTTCTGTGTAGAAAACATTGTGCCAGTCAAATGTATAAAAATATTTCCTAATAACAAGCCCTGGATAACTAAAGATTTCAAATCAGTTTTAAATGAAAAGAAAAGGGATTTTTGTGCAGGGGACAAGGTCAAGGTTAAAGAGATTCAGAAAGAGATTGCTTGTTTAACAAGGAAATGTAAAGATGAACACAAAACAAAGATTGAAAGACAATTTTCGGGAAACAATTTACGTAATGCATGGAGTGGCATAAACACTATCATTGGATCAAATATTAGACCTCGACAGTTGGAATCCAGCGATGACTTATCCTTCTTCAAATGAGTTTAACTCCTTCTACCCCCTATTTGGAGTATGATCATTTCTTTGTTTTTTTTGCACATTCAAAAATAAAAAGTTTGATTTACACCATTCTACAAATTTTGAAATTTCAGCTTTGTAACTAAGTTCTGATTCCCTAACAAGGCCTACCAATGCAGCATCATCCTTGAATTTGACTGTAAAACATGTTTCTGTGTTGGTTACACAGTCATTAGTTTACAAAATGAAATATGTAATGCAACCTTCTGGAGCGCCAGTTGATGTGTTTACAGTTGATGATTTCCCGTTATTAACCTGTTCAAATTGTTGTCTGTTAACTAGAAATATTTGGGTACTGTCTTAGATTCGAAACTCTCCTGGAACGAAAACAGAGAAAATATAGTTGCAGGCAACGATGAGGTCTCCTTGGATTTACTTTCTATCTATTGTATCTGAGGGCTAGATATCATCCTCCAAAACGGAGCCAGAACACGTGTTTTGACAGGCTAGCGGATCTTCCAAATACAGTCGGGGTCGCGGGGGTGATGAACCTTTTAAGAAGTTCCGGAGAAGAAATAGTTCCCCATTTAAAAGGCTGTATCTCAGTTGTTCTTGGGTCTACGTTCAAAACAATTAGTGTTCTGGAATCACCAGGACATCATCTACCATACAGGCACTTTTGGGAGCAAACTACTCAGAAACGTGCTGAAAAACATGGCCAAAACTGAAAACAAAAATAACTGCCAAACGGTACGTTTTAGCGACTTTACCCGTCCAGGCAAAATTGTTGGGAATTTGATTGTGCATCTGTACAAGAAATTTGGAAGTGTTGGAACAATTAGTTCTTGAGATATTTGCTGTCAAACGTTGAAATTTTGGAATTAATTTTGAATTATTTCCCCTTTGCTATTGGGCCCTAGCCTAGAGATTTTTAAGGGGAATATCTACACCTCGGTGCGCATTTGTGTGATTTTTGTAAGCGATTAGGAGCATTGGTTTAGGAGTTATGTTTGGTAAAAAAATCGGCGGAATAATAAATAATAATAATAATAATCCGAACGATTACAATAGGTCTCCTGCCTAGAGGCAAGGAGCCCTAAATATATAAAAAGGACAACAACGCTTGCATTTTTTGTGGAAGTTGAAGCATTTTAAAATCGACCAATATATCATGATGTTATTTTACAAAACCTTTATTCAAAGTGTAATAACCTTTAATTTCTTGAGTTGGTTCGGGAACCTGTCTGTCCAGAATAAAAACAAACTCTAAAAAATCGTAAACACTGCGTCTAAAATTATTGGGCTTCCTATCGAAAGTATGGGCAGTTGTTATGCGCAGCAAATTTCAAAAAAGGCAAACACAATTTTAAGTGATCCTACTCACATACTCTTTTGGGAATATTCCATCTACCTTCTGGACGCAGGCTGCGTATGACGACTTTTAGAACAAACAGGGTTCGCCACTCATTTGTTCCAGATAGTATTAGATGCATTAACAACAAATTCAGCGAATGACTTGTCTTTTAATTGTCCAAATTCTATTAAATATCTATGTTTGTGTACTAAATTGATGTATTTATATCCTGATTATTTTAAACAAGAGTTTCATGATTACCATTTGCAATGTTATGTATGGCTGCTTTATGAAAGAAAACCTGGAGAACGTATGATGCAAAACAAATTTAGTTTGGGACAATAAAGCAATATCTTATCTTATCTTATCTAATCTTATGTGAGTATAGCTGTGGTTGTGGGTGCATATATTTGTATGTGTAAGTATGTGTGACGAATGTGAAAACGAATGCAGATACATAATACCTGTGCACGTGTATCTGTGTGAGCACCTCTATGTTTTACCACTGATACTATGTGTGCATGTGTGTGCGTGCGCGTGTGTCTGCGTGTATGTGTGTCATGTTTTTTTTTATTTCAACTGTATAATTTTATGTAACTTATTTTAATTATTTTATCCATCTCACGTATTTTAATGATCTTTAAGTCTCTATACTGGCGGCTTGTGCGTGCACATCTTTATAACTAAGTGAATGATGACAAATAGCATGTCTAGGTTTATACCACCAAACACGGGTTACAGCAAGGGAGTAGTAATCGCAGTAATGCATGCAATTTTAATTGCCTGAACAAACTTATGGGCCGACACTGTTTTGAGGATACGACCAGAACTTCACTGTTGCATAAGAAATACATATACACATTTTCTGTGTACTTAAGTTAAAAAGAGAACATATAACTATTTATTACCCACGAGGTCAACGTATGGGTAGTTGCATACTAATCTCGTACGTCACACGAGTGTCGTATCGCGTTGACCTGTGTCGTAACGACTTGACCTGAGATTCTAACGATTTGATTGGATAACCGATGACCTTTCAATAAGGTCATATTCCGACGTAACTATTGTTTCATTCTTAACAAACACGTGAATTCATTCATTCTACAACTTAAATGCATTATGGGAATGTAAACATTGCGAACGTTGCCGTGTCGGTGTTTAATTGTGAGTCGAACTGAGACATTATATCCGTCGAAAAACATAAACGCAATGTTTCCACCAGTGATGTTAGCCGAATGAAGCAACTGGAAACCAAGAAACGAGGTGCTACGGAGTAGTTTACTGTAGAAGGCTGTACGAAGCGATGACAACTGACATGCATCGTTACGTCGGTTACCAAGGCAATGACGTCATTACAGTGTGACGTCATGCAAATATTGTACTACAGTACAAATTCTTCCGCAACCTCTTTATGAAACCGGTTTCGGTTTGAAACCAAAAACATAACAAAAATACGCCATTTTGTCAATTTAATGCATGTAAGACGTGGGTAATAAATAATAATATTACACTCGGTTCATTACATACGAATTATACGAAACTGTGATCTTCCTATGGTCTCTGACCTCGCTTTCGCTCGGTCAGACACCATAGGAAGGACACTCGTTTCGTATAATTCGTATGTAATGAGACCTCGTGTAGTATTCTCTATTCACCCAAGTAAATTTTTAGATTTTTCTAGCAATGGCAAAGTGGTTGTCTAGTTTACGGATTCAAATATATCAAATGTGTGTTTTGGATATCATAGGTAATAAACGGTAAGACTTCCGCCCTTTTCCCCTCTAAACGATGAGGAAAAACGATGAGGAAAAAAGTCTTTGAGTGGCATTTTTAGAAGTTTAATATGTCTTTCGGTTTGTTCAGATACAATTAACGAACATGTTAAAACTCAATCCTTATCAGATGAGAAATATATATTCAGGTGATATGATTTGACTAAAATGAAATTTAAAGGGGGATACGGGCGGAAGTCTTTCCGGAACTCCAGGGGATATTGTCAAACAACGGCATCCACCCTTGCTAATGTCCCACTGTTTAGGTTGAAGAAATTCTGCCAAGGCGGACGGTAGCGGGGTCCGCGTGTCCGTCACGGTCGAGGGAGCAGGTATACTGACCAGCTTGCAACTAGGTTTCGTAATTAGACTGTTGGCGAGAAACATTAATCGCTCCGGATCAGTGCCCCTTTAACGTGGTAACACTCATCATGTAATAACCTGTAATATGTTGCAGAGGAGTATTGTTCAATAAATGATAATGTTATATAGTACAAAAAATGATAATTTTATATAGTACAAAAATGATAATGTTATACAGTACAAAATGATAATGTTATATAGTACAATAAATGATAATGTTATATTGTACAAAATGATATTGTTATATATAACAAAATGATAATGTTATATAGTACAAAAAATGATAACGTTATATAGTACAAAAAAGTATCGGAACACCCTAAATTCATAGGCGAGTGACTCTGATATATTTATAAGTATGACCTATATATATAAGATATAAGAGTCATACTTATAAATATATCAGAGTCAGGCGCCTATGCCTAAATTTGAAAGTCATGTATAAACTTAAACGTGGTGAGGTCATTTATACTCTAAGGTAAATGCAGCTTTGTGTGTGCTTCAATGGGCACTTTAAGCGACATGTTGGAACATGCAGTGAAGCAACTGATTAAATATTCGTTGAGTTTGAGTGGAATGAGACATTGCCAGAAACAGCGAAAAACAAGACAGGTGCTAAAACACACCAGCACCATGCTTGATTCAAACGCACCAACACAACAGCCTAGTGGATGTGGAAGAGAGACGTCCCATGCATGATGTTACGGCCAGTCTTTCGTATATTTTGAAGACAGACATGTTCATTCACTTGAGTTTAGCCCCGTCTCAGACGTATGTAGCCATGCCATCGTGCGATGCAAAGAAATACCATCACTGCCTACGAGCAACAAGAAAGATTGCCCAGACCACATTGCATGGATTTGTTTGTCAAAGGTTACAGGCAAGATTCACTCTGCAGACTGCACTTGTGCAGCTGGGTAAGTGGTCCTTCTTTGTCTTTTTCTTATTTACCTTATATTTCTGCTCCCTCCATAAAGAATTTCTTCAGCCACACCCCACCAGGAGATATAAATTTCAAGGCAAGCAAACCTTTACAGTGCCCAGGATATGTGTAACATATAATGAGTACTCATAAGCATGAGAATTCATTTCTTAGTAAATAGTATGAAGAAAAGATTTCAAATAATCATGATGTAAACAAAATTTTAGATTTGTTCCTAATTTATTTATTTTTTTATATACATATTTCAGGGCTGGTGAGGCTTGCAATCACATTGCAGCACTGTGCCACTGTTTAGTTGATGTGACAACAAGGAGGAAAGCCGGTACTACATCATGCACATCCCAACCATGCAAGTGGAATAACCCACGCAAGAGGAAACTTAGTCCAAAAAGATCACAAGATGTTAATTTTAGAAAGTCATCTTCTGTTCTACATGAAAGGAAAGCAGTGATAGAAAATTGTTCAAATTCAGAGAAGTGTGATAAGATTGGTAATGAAAAAGCAGCTTACATTAAACCCATTGTCAACTGTCAGAGATTTAAACAGAAACTTGAAAGTAAGAATTCCAATGCTGCCTGGTTAAAGTTTTATGCAGACACTTCTACGCCATCAAACATGAAACCCTCTCTGCCTCCCCTTCATAACATTTCCTTTTCATATTGTGACCATTTAGATCTTCATTCCACTGATTGTCAGCAAAAAATGCAGGTATTATTTGATTGTATGCATGTGTCAGAGGAAGATGCCCATTGTATCGAGACATTAACAGGAGGTCAGCATAAAAAACGACTTATGGTTAGCTGCCAGAAGTGAAAGACTTACTTCTTCTAAATTTGGAAATGTTGTGTTGATGCGCAGTGACACAAAGCCAGATAATCTTCTTAAAGATATTTGTGGCTACAGAGACATTTCTCATGTTACTTTTTGTAAATGGGGAACCAGTCATGAACCTGCAGCACGCAAGGTCTATCAAACAGCAAACAAGAACTGTGTCTGTGTGGAACAATGTGGTCTTATTGTTAATCCAAAGTATCCACACCTTGGTGCTAGCCCTGATGGTTTGATACAGACTGATGATGGACATACTGGTGGTGTTCTTGAGATAAAGTGTCCTGCACGCTGTGACTGGAAATGGATGGAGCCCAAGGAGTGTGCCAAGGATCCTAGATTCTACTGTTCTCTAGATGAGAATGACCGTGTTCATCTTAAAAGGTCTCATAGATATTATTACCAAATTCAGGGTCAAATGGCTATTACTGAAAGACTGTGGTGTGATTTCATGATTTGGACTTTGAATGGGTGGACTGTTGACAGAATCAGATTTGATGAAAAAGTCTGGAATGACATGCTGCCCCAGTTGAACAAATTTTACCTGACTAATGTAATTCCAGAATTATTCTCAAGAAGAGTGAAAAGGGGTATTCCACTGTATAATTAAATAAGATTTCAAGTGTTCCTATAAATGTATCAGTGATTGCCTGTGCTGACCAGTTCACATTCATTGTTGAAACAGTATGGCAATGTTTAATGAAAAAGAGTTCATGCTTGCTTGAAAAGTGTTTGAATACACAAGGTGAAAATGACAAGTGCATATTTCTAGAATGTTTGCCTAAAGTTCTCAAAAGAGTGTTTGAATTCAATGTAGCATGTGCAGAATACCAATCCACTGAGTAGGTTCAAGTGCTTGAATATAACCAAATATAAATATTTTTTCCTATTGTACATTTACAGTGAAAGCAAGTACCATGAAATCACTTACACTATGAGACAAGAAACAGACTTGTCTGTAACTAAATTGCTTCATCCCTTGTATTTAAGTGCTTAATTCTGCATGCTAAATGTTCTTAAAATCTTTTGCCATCTTATTTGATGGCTTATAATAATTATCAGCTTTGAAGATCAATTAGTAGTGTTTTTAAATATGTATATATAACAAAAACACAAACAGATCACTAAAATTATTTTATTGGTGAACTGATAACTGTGTGCAGATCAATACTGACTCACTTTCAACAACATGGATAGCTGTTTAACAGCTAGAGATAATATACTTATGGAACTTCCTGAACCATTCAGTGCTACAGTGTCAAGTGAAATCTTTCTTGTAGTATTGAGGCCTCTGTACCAGTATATATGTTGTAAAGACAAACGTTAATAATATGAAACATCACAATTTGGTATTTGCATATGGATACCTAGAGCATCACTAAAACCTGCCACAACTGAAAACGCACTACAAAGTAGTTTTGCTAAATTATCTCCCTTTAAGGTTAACTGTTCACAGTTCACATCCTTTCATAACTGGTGCATTGTATAATAAAAATAAAGAAAGGCACATTTTCAAGCACACTATTATTTCAGTATTTAACACATTTGTCAATATTACATTTGTTGAATGACATGCTCTACCAATAAAGCTACAAATTTGTCAGCTTTATAGTAATGTTCTAATGGCATTCACATACTACAGATAAAGCAAAAAAATAGGTTTCTTGTAAAAAATGTAAATGTTCTTATTGACAATATATACCTGTGTGTCATTGTACATATGATGGACAATGCGGATGTTGCGTAAAACAACTTACCTGACACTGCATTCAGACAATGTGTCAAGACAGGAATTAATATATTTGTGAATGTAAATAAATATAGAATCTTCGTATTTGTTTTGTCAATTATTAGCAACAGTGATCATCTACTGATCAATAATGATCACTGAGCAGTGATGCTCTATTATCTATACCTATCTATAAGTTCTGTTAGACACCTACTCACAACCAACACCTGACCTAACAAGTTAGTTAATAGTAGTAGTTAATCCAGTTGCAGTGGAGTGAGTACAGCTAACAGAACAGGGCTTGAGGTAATAATTAGTAGCTTGTAATAACAGGGGGTTACCTGACCTTTATCAAAATATTCCTAAGCGTTTCAAAGAGACCAAAGTGAAAAATGTCTGAAAAATGTGTTGCAGGCCTAATGAAGGTCTAAAAAAAGGCTGACTATGCCAAACAAACTAAAATAATTCACCAAGTCATTATGTTTAAGTTTTTTTAAGTCTTCTAACATTTCAAGAAATAATCTTCAAATCATTGAAGTTACATGTACTCCGAACCCCGAACAAATTCATTCAAATTTATATCATTTAAGAACAAGAGGTGGTTGCAAATTTGTCAAACAAACACATATATGCCATATTTTTTGTTACCTGGGAAGCCATTGTGATGGGAATAGTACCTTGTAAGATGCTGAAAGTTTTAATTCGTTCCATTTGCCAGCTCAACATGAATCCTCAAACTGGCAATTTTCTTGGTTACATTCACCTCATGTTGAGTCATTTGTTGCTTATTAGTTTTAAATGGGGGAATGATGAGATCAATACCTCTAGGTGTAGTAAAATCAGAGATGAGAAAACCTTTGTCTGCCATGATAGCATCACCTTCCTCACACAATTCAACAAGGCCACTAAGTTTGGTGATCTGTTTGTCACTGATACTACCACAATACAAATCTGAAGAAAATGTTACAACACCAGCTGGACTTATCCCAATCAAAGCCTTGTAGGTCATATGTGACTTATAGTCACTGTATAAAAGTGACTGTAGCTGAAGTGAACTAGGTGTCTCTGTCCATATCTCTGTGCAATCTACGACAACTCTAGTGGTTGGGTAATTTGTACTTAATGAATCTGGCATTGCTGCATTAACATTCTCCCTACTTGGCCATTGCACCAAAAACGAGAGTTGAACATACAAATAGTCAAACCACTTGTTGCAGAGTCTGCCGCATGTTGCACGTGAAATTCTAAATCTGTATGCCAAATCATCTAGTAACAGTCCTAATCTCAATCTCATTAGAATCATGAAAAATTCATCTATCTGCCTCAAAGCATGTGGTCTCCCACCATCAGATGTGTCAGAGTAAACCTGCTCATCATCATACATTTCATCAAACAAAGCCTCAAATGTTGATGAATCTGGAACTCCAGTGTAGAACATAACACTTTCATCAGAGCACCTGATATCCTCATAGGTCAATGTTGGTTTGTCAACTTGAATACCAACACTGTGCATCAATGAATCATATGTTTGAGTGCTTGCATTGCAATAGATAATTTCATTGTCAAATGTCTGAGTTCCAGCTGATGTAACAGGTTCCGAAAATGTTTGGGTACATTTATTCACAGAGAGACTGGTCAACATTTGGGAACCACAGTAGTCATGGTGACTAAGGGAACGTTCAAGTCTTGATAAAAGTCCTGCAGGTGAATCTGATTTCTCTGCTGACACATCACACATACTTGTATCCTCCATATGCAAAGCAATCTCATTAACATCATCAATATCCATGTTCTCACCAAGACCATGATCCAAATCGGTCTCACATGTAGTTCCATGGACAAGATGGGACACATTCTGTAAAAGAAGATAAAATGATCACCAATCAACTGTCATTTTTTTGGAAATGTATGCAGTAATCAGGGGAAAATGTCAACTAATTTTCCAGAATTTAGAAAATAATAATGACATGAAGGAATTAAAACCGTTTTTTGCAATGCTAATGTTTGGATGGATTCATTGAAAGGTATAAGGTTACCATACTTACCAATATTGTTCTAATAACATGCACGTAATTATTTCATATTTCATTTGGAATTCACATATCGTCAAGTCACATAAGTTCGATCGTCATGTAACTTCGATCGCCCATTTTGAATGGTAATTGTCGCAATACGTAGCGATAACTTACGATATGTGCAGCTTTGATCTTCTGGTGACACCACTTTTATTCGTTTGGACCGGAAAATGTTTCGTGTCAAGTTACCAAACGTAAGTTATAGCTCATATTCAGCAAACAACTACTTTTTAACCCTAGATCAATAATGTAACTTTATCAGCTCCAATAAAATGTAAACAGTACTTATTTCACACGTTGTAAATTGACAGCACCCCTGTCTTCTGTTTGTTTACGTTGCTGGTCTAATTGTGACATGTCCAGACACGTGATATCCTTGTCAAAATTTAAAACTTTGGAAACAAGTAAGGGCCATTTCTTATAGAAAACTTAATGCTTTTTGAGAATTTCCGTGAATTTGTACCTGATGAAGTTCGAGCTATTGCCTCATTGATAAATACAACCTTGGCACAATGTACCCACCCTACATGTCAGCACAGAACACATTTACGTTTCTGCAAGCCAGTTCGTGGTGTTTGTCCACATTCTGAGGTTTGATGCCTGTCACGATGGGGAGACAGTGATTTCGTAGACAAAATCAGTTCGTAGACGCGGTGAATTCGTAACCAAAACCGGTTCGTAGACGGTGAATTCGTAGACGTGTATAAATAATGGAATATATAGTTTGAATTGTACTTAGATGTTACTGAGAATGTTTATAACGAAGTTGTTATGCTTTTTTTTCAGTGATACGAAACTAAGGGCAGCTACAGATAATTATAATAATAATATTACATAATACAAACGTTAGATATATTGATACGTCATGAATAAAACGACAAAATACCTTCATGTTGATGGTGGCCTTGGTAAGAAGTCCTGTCGTCGGCTCATGGTTGTGGTCGGCTGCTCCGCGGGTGAAAGTTTCACCTCTCTGTGAAACCGCGGCAGTGCACCGACCCTCCTTTGGCCGCACAGAGCACCACCAGTACACACAATACGATCTTGTCTTCTGTTAAAGAAAGAAACATATTTTAGTATATACATTTTTGTAGTCACATGTGTATACAAACGTCGTTCAAATGTAATCAAATACGTATGACTCCTTTCATTATTCATTACCTGGATGGTGTAGGAAAATCCTCTGCTATCAACTAAAAGTGTTTTTTTTTATTATTTATGGATATTTTCACCGCCGATCATACTTACCTGATATATTTTATTTATTTCACAAAATGCAAACACCTTTCGTCGATTTTCTTCATCATTGAGGGTGAACTAAATGTAGAATAGAATCACCTCATTTTTGGATTTAAAGAAAAATGTAATGACGTCTGAATTTGATATACCTTGCAACAAACATTACGTCTACACAAAAAATTATCTCCATAATACTACCGAGCTAAAACACACCTCCTGAAATCTATATCATTCAGAAAAATATATCTCATACACAGTCTGTGAATACGACAAATTTGTGACCTTGTTTTACATAACCATACTATATTGTACAGCTATGTCTACCCCGCATGTTTAACAATAATTTACAATAGATTAACTTCAAACATTCATATTGTCCAGCGAAATGTAATTTATGACTGTAATAACTAATAACACTCTAATCTTAAACTTAAGTCTGCTTGGATCTTTTTTAACAACACAGAAACGAAAATTTGGAGAATACTTGAAATTCTCGGCCAGGCGTTGAACTGGAAAAATCGTGGTCCCGGAGAGTGAAAGTGACAAGATCGTGCCCCCTTTAAGTGTCCTGTGCACTACGTTGTACATTAATAAATCTGCTAGATCCCATGGACATATCTTTTTGTAGACATATGCATGGAATCCTCTCTGCAAGGAAAATCTGTAAATTATGACAAAAAGCAGATAAATATAATATACATTAAGTGTGATTCACCCAAATCACGAGCGCGCGAAACGGGAGGCGAGAGAGAGTATTGCCTACCGCTAATGAAGAACGTCCTCCGATACGGACTATAGAAATTTGGCGCATGCGCACAACATGTCAACATGTCAGCTCGCTATCGTTGAAACAAGAACTCAACGGGTTTCAGGCCCATTAATATCTAAATGTATGATCACCAAAATATGACAGTTACGTGTATGTATAGGGAAATTATCTGGGAGTACATCGATATCGACTTTTCAGTCAAAAACCCACAGGAAATATATTTAAAAAATCTCAAGAAAATACGAGGGGTAATCGGCCACTAGAATCTGAATAGGATTTACGAAGGTGGTGTTCTCGGCCGTGATGCAGGGTCATGTCTTGACTGTATAGGACCGCATCGCGGCTCTCGGCTAAATCTGGTGCTGTCATTTCTTGTGTATTTGAAGTTGGAACGGACAAGCTTGCATCTTTGAATCCAAACCCTTCTCAGTCGTATATCTGCAGGGAATCTGTGCATAGTGATCTTCCGGCCATTCGTAAATTTCTTACAATGATTACTACAAATACAACAGTATCGCTGTTTTGACGGCATTCTTGACATTTGCCGCACCGGCGCGACACTTCCCGGAAGTAGATACGCGTTGACCAGCACATGCGCATTATGTTTTTAATAGCGGTCGCTAAGGACAGATAACTCACGTTTTGAGAGTGGGCAATTGTCACGGCTTTTCCCGCTCCAGACTGATAGACACTGACAAGACGAGTGGCAAACATACCTCTGCACAGCGACAGGTAGCCCATTCATTCCCTCATTTCTCGACTCTGTGTTCATGTGTGAGTGACTAAGTTTTTACGCCGCATGTTTCAAAACAGTTTATCTTCACTTATGACAGCAGGAGTGCTTTGAAAACAGTGTTCTCATGGGTTGCGTAAATACATATGTACAATAGTCCGCTACATCTACGTCAGAACATCCCTATAAGGCGTCAAAGGGAGTTTAAAATTCAACAAATATTACCGAAGTTCAAGATTAAAGGATCAGTACTCTTGTCCAGTTAAAATTAGGCCAGTTAGAATCAGCTATTAAAACTGACAAATGAACTTCCAACGATTGTTGCACTTGGGCACTGTTTGATAACGATCGCTACGCCATTATAGCCTATACTTGGAAAGTGACGCGAGCAGCCATTTCTTATCAGCGTAATCAAACACAACCTGGGTGACACCCCCACTGTGTTGCCTCGTGCAAGTTATACAACATATGTTATATTTGGGATTACCCTTTCTTAGTAAAGTACAAATGCTAGTACTTTTTGAGTTGAGCCCCATCCGGGATTCAAACTCACACCCTCAGAGTCAGGCACCTAGATCTACTGTAATCACCAGCACACAAAGTCAGACACCTAGCCCGCTCAGCTACCGCGACTTCCACAAAAATGGATGTCGGACAACTGGTAGTCTAGACTGCAGACTTTATGTACCCCTCTGATAAGTGTCAAATGTGGCACAAACCGCCACCCAACATAGACACCACGCTAGCAAACACTCTACAAAATCTCTCCATACCAAACCCCCCCCCCCCAAGTTAGCCCACTTTTCTTTCCTTACTATAGGCCCCCTTATTCATAACATGCAGCTTGACTGCATTCAATTTCAAATGTCCCCCCTATGTTTTACCATCACTTAATAACTACCCCCCCCTCTCTATTTAAATAAACAAAGAACGCATTATTTTACCCTTTCCTTTCCTAACTTCAGATTTTTTATTTATTTTCATTTCATGTTTTTGAACGTTTATATTCAAAATTCAACGACACCCACAGGACCAGCGCATCCACCGGGAGATGGGAGACTACAGCCCGGCAACATCGGATTAATGGGCTACTTAGATTGTGTTGGTCACGTGCTCGGAGTATGGTGATCGCGTGTAACATTCCTACAAATTGAAAATGTTTCATTTTATTGAATGCTGATATAGACATAATATTTAACATATGTTACAATTGGGATTACACTTTCTTGTACTTTTGTTGGGCTGAGTCCCATCCTGGATTCGAACCCACACTCACAGAGTCAGACAGCTAATCGTCAGCACACAGTCCGCCGCCTAAACCGCTCAGCCAACGAATACAATATCCTTGTGTATATTTCTCCTTATGAATGCATTCTATTTAATGTATCAATTTTAATTTTGTACAAAAGTATTTCCCATTGCATCATATGAGCAGGCAAAGAAAGATAAGTACAAAAATAGAGTCAAACCACCATCCAACACCCCTTGCAACTTTGACTCTCAAATGTGCATGAGTTTTTCACACTTTTCAAATTTTCACAGAAATCAAGGGGTTTTGGACATAAAATAAAATAAAATGTAAAAATACAGTCCGCCAAATGTTTTTGAAAAACTGACGAGAAACAAGAATATTTTATATGTGGCATTACATATGGTCCAAACACCAGTCTAAGTAAACTTAGGCTCGGTATTATACTCTTTACACTGATAGTAGTGTAATGAATAATACTGGGCATAAGTTTACTTAGACTGGTCTAAACACTTGAGTTACGTGCTGGCAGAGTTCTAAACGGACATTGAATGTACAGGTGACTTTATTTCACTCGAATGACAGCGGCCATTACCTGTACTTATACTTTCTGACACAGTAAATAATTGTTGTCGTTCTAAATTTCGCTCTGCTCTTTCTCTCAGACCCATCGGCGATGGGTTAGCCTAGCGGTTAAAGTGTTCGCTCGTCACACCGAAGACCCGGATTTGATTTCCCACATGGGTACAATGTGTGAAGCCCATTTGTGGTGTCCTCTGCCGTGATATAGCTGGAATATTGCTGAGTGCGGCGTAAAACTAAACTCACTCACTCTCGGCCACATGAGTGAGTGAGTGAGTTTAGCTTTACTCCGCACTCAGCAATATTCCAGCTATATGGCGGCGGTTTGTAAATAATCGGATCTTAACCTGACAATCCAGGGATCAACAGCATGAACATCAATCTATGCAATTGGGAACCGATGACATATGCCAAGTCAGCGAGCCTGACCACCCGATCCCATTAGTTACCTCTTACGACAAGCATGGGCTACTTATGATCAATTCTAACCCGGATCTTCACAGGTCCTCGGTCACATGAACTATCCTCTATTTCTCCGTTCTTCAGGCAAGCTACCGAGATGCAGACGACTCATATCTAGAATGTATTTCAAAAATTAACCTGTAGATTTTCCAGGTGTCACATAAAGAATTCTGGAATGAGGAAGCTGCCTCCTCTCCTAGCTGTTTGGCTCGCTGAAGTGAGTAGGTACTATCTTACCGCTGAACATAGAAGCATAAGTCCGTGCCAGCTCAGAAGACTCGCAGAGATTCAGGCACCTGAGTTTAGTCACCAATTGATTAATTGATTTATGTGCACACCCCAAATCCTGGATCCGACCCTGATGAATCTGATGTTGAACCGATTCCCCACACTGGTACAATGTGTGAACCCCATTACTGGTATGATTACACAATGTCATTTAGAAAGTGGTCAAATGTAACATGTGTTATATTTAGGATTACACTTTCTTAGTAAAGTACAAATTCTAGTACTTCCGGGGTTGAGTCCCATCCGGGATTCGAGGTGAGGTGAGGTGAAATTGGGTTTAACGTCGTGCTTGAGAATATTTCGCTCATATGACGACGTGCATGCGTGTGTATGTGTATGTGCGACTGCTTGTACTTAAGCTGGTTTTATAGTGCTAGCCCACTGAGATACCATGTGAAGGGAAGCATGAATACCCCAGACACATTATACTGACTCCGAGCCGACCAGTCCTTGTTGTATCCATTAATGCCGAGCGCCAGGCAGGGACCAACAAGTACCATATTTTAACGTCTTTTGGAATGACGCGGCCGGGGATCGAACCCGCGACCTTCCGCTCTCCGGGCGGACGTTCTAACCAGCACATCCGGGATTCGAAGCCACATCATATATCCTAAATATAACATATGTTACCCATTTCTGTGTCCCCCGCCGTGATACTGCTAGAATATTGCTAAAAGCGACGTACAACTAAACTCACTCAGAGTGTGCCCGTGTTTGTCATAACGCAACAATTCAGTTCATTCATCCATACCACTATCTACAGGTGCAAGGAAGGCGGTGCCTTGAATGAGTACCAGTGTAGTAGACTGGGTGAAATCTATGCGAGAGAACGCACGCCGGATGCTGCCACAAGTAAGGGACGTGACTCTTCCCATCGACTTAAGCGAATGTATGTCGAAATGAAATCATTTGCATTTACATGTTTACATACTTTCCCCCTTCAATATTGGTTACTAGAACCATTTAACTCCGCTGTCTGTCTTTCAGAGATTATTACGACGTGTAACACCATGCTGCGAACGTACGTCGAACGTTATCTAGGTCTGGGTACCCGTGCCACAGGTGCCCGTGCCACAGGTAATTGAAATATTCCAACTATCGCCATTTTTGAGCCACGTATTACTGTCAGCAGAGTAGGGCTGGGATGGGTCCGAATTCTCTACCCGGGTACCCCCACCCCCTATTACCATACCCGGATACCCGTTATGTTAATTCCTGACATCAAATTGGTAAGAAACGGCAATATATTCTTCAGCGCGGAGGCTAAAATTTCGAGTTTTTTTCAATATCTTAACCATGCATTATATTGAAAAGAAGTGACTGTAATTTATGTCTAAATCTTTAAAGACAATGCCACTATTTAATCATGAAAGGAGAACATATTACATTGTTTAATCAATTAGTCACATGATCATAACGAGTCTGGGTATTGATATGGGTACCCGGGTATCCGGGTTACCCGTCCCAGCCCTACAGCAGAGTTCATATAGATTGCGTCTGCCTTTGTCAGTGTGAAACTTCCTAAGCTAGAAATAAATGGGGGATGGGTGTGTGTGATGATATTTTAATGGAGAAGCATGTACAATGTGAATGACTCCCCGAAAATTTATGTACAAAGTAAGTGATCCCCCCTGCATGTCATGTACAAAGTCAATGACCCCTCTGCCCCTTTCCATATTTTTAAAGGATAATTTGAAAATATTTTCATGTACGAAATTGCTGCCCCTCCCCTAGTCTATGACAACACTTTCCTCCATGTTTGTGGGTATCCAAGAACCCAGTGACATACATCAACAGTGCTTCCAGTATCAACGTCACTGAGGTACATCTAACCGAAGAAGCACTCAGCCAGTCTGTTGTTGATACAAGCATGCTGTATATGGATACATTACATATATATGTCTTCATTAGATTAATGTGAAGAACGATGTAACATTTGACATTGCCATAAGTAGCTGACATATTCATGAAGAGTATTTTACATTTGCAGGGGATATTAATGATATTGTCTTCTTGGTCAGTTGTCCTGTTTTACTCGTTAACAATAGGGCCAATGTCAAGGTCGCCTTTTAAAGAGTCCTGTAAACCTGGTTGAAACAGCATCAGTGTTTTTTTTTGTTGTTGTCATGTATCCAAATTATTAAGGCAGCAAGACCCTTTCGATCGATAGTCGCGAGTTGTTGACACAACACAACACATCCTATCACATTAATCCATGCATTATGTCTGCCAAGTGTCAAAATCATTAATATTGTGGTATTGTTGGGTGTTTTAGGGAGCAGTGTGGAAGTCGCTGTCAAGAGCGAACAGGACGAGAAGAAGGGTTTCTGGAATAATCCGTTGCACTGGGTCCCCGCTGTTGCAGGTGGAGCTGTAATAGGTGTGGTACTCGGGCCAGTTGTTCTTCGGGCCGGGCTCGCAGGAATGGGGTTCACAACGTCAGGGATTACAACCATCGCCATTTTTGAGCCACGTATTACTGTCAGCAAAGTAGGGCTGGGACGGGTCCGAAGTTTCTATCCGGGTACCCAACCCCTTATTACCCTACCCGGATACCCGTTATGTTAATTCCTGACATCAAATTGGCAAGAAATGGCAATATATTCTTTAGCTCGGAGGCTAAAATTTCTAAACCATGCATTATTTTCAAAAGAAGTGACTGTAATTATGTCTAAATCTTTAAAGACAATACAACCTTTTAATCATGAAAGGAGAACATATTACATTGTTTAATCTAGTAGTCACATGATCATAACGAGTCCGGATATTGAGATTGGTACCCGGGTCCAACTCGTTACCCACCCGTACCGGGTATCCAGGTTACCCGTCCCAGCCCTACAGCAGAGTTCATATAGATTGCGTCTGCCTTTGTCAGTGTGAGACTTCCTAAACTAGAAATACATCAACACACGCCTGTTGTATGATGTTTCGATGAATTGAACTTTAGGGACCGTTCATAATTTATGGCTAGTGGTGGGATGGGGGTGTGTGATGATGATTTTTATGGAGAAGCATGTACAATGTGAATGCCCCAATTTCATGTACAAAGTAAGTGATCCCGCTGCATGTCATGTACAAAGTCAATGACCCCCCTGCCCCTTTCCATATTTTTAAAGCATAATTTGAAAAAAAAATTATGTACAAAATTGATGACCCCCTACCTCACCAGAACAAAATGGGTGACACCCCCAATAAAATCGTCATTTGCCGCCCGCCATAAATTAGGAACGGTCCCTTAGCCCAGTCAGTTATTGCAATTTCCCAGCATTCTGAAACTACTGAAACTATATAGACCAGATGCAGGAATCCAGATATGTACATGTATATACAATCATCGGTCCTCTGTGATTGATTGTATAGACATGTACACATCTGGCTTCCTGTAAATGTGAAGATGTGATTTCTACATCTGTCTTTAATCACATAAAGATTGGGCAAGAAGTAGCCCAGAAACGTTGTGGTATGCAATAAACAAGAAGTTTCCATCCATATATGTTTGCTGAATGCATTAAACAGACAAAGGGGATAGAATTTAGGTGTACTTTGATACATATTGAAACAATTATGCCGTTTGAATATAAGACGTTTTAAAAAAATTATTGAAATGATTTAGTCTATGACAACACTTTCTTTCATGTTTGTGGGTATTCAAGAACCCAATGACATATATCAACAGTGCCACTCTACTTCCAGTATCAACATTACTGAGGTACATCAAACCGTAGAGCACTCAGCCAGTCTGTCGTTGATACAAGCATGCTGTATATAGATACATTACATATATATGTCTTCTTTAGATTAATGTGAAGAACGATGTTACATTTGACATTGCCATAAGTAGCTGACATATTCATGAGTATTTTACCATTGCAGGGGATATTAATGATATTGTCTTCTTGGTCAGCTTGTTAGGCTAGATTAACTTATTTTTACCTCAACTGTCGGTGAAGGAGTTGTCCTGTTTTATTAACACTTTCTCGTTTACAATAGGGCCAATGTCAAGGTCGCCTTTTAAAGAGTCCTTTAAACCTGGTTGAATCAGCATCAGTGTTTTTGTTTTTTTGGTCATGTATCCAAATTATTAAGGCAGCAAGACCCTTTCGATAGTCGCGAGTTGTTGACACAACACAACACATCCTATCACATTAACCCATTCATTATGTCTGCCAAGTGTCAAAATCATTAATATTGTGGTATTGTGGTGTGTTTTAGGGAGCAGTGTGGAAGTCGCTGTCAAGAGCGAACAGGACGAGAAGAAGGGTTTCTGGAATAGTCCGTGGTACTGGGTCCCCGCTGTTGCGGGTGGAGCTGCAACAGGTGCGGTACTGGGGCCAGTTGTTCTTGGAGCCGGGCTATCAGGAATGGGGTTCACAACGTCAAGGATTATAAAATGGCAATATATTCTTCAGCTCGGAGGCTAAAATTTCGAGTTTTTTCAATATCTTAACCATGCATTATATTCAAAGAAGTGACTGTAATTATGTCTAAATCTTTAAAGACAATACAACCTTTTAATCATGAAAGGAGAACATGTTACATTGTTTAATCAATTAGTCACATGATCATAACGGGTCCGGGTATTGAGATTGGTACCCGGGTCCAACTCGTTACCCACCCGTCCCGGGTATCCGGGTTACCCGCCCCAGCCCTACAGCAGAGTTAGATTGCGTCTGACTTTGTCAGTGTGAAACTTCCTAACCTAGAAATACATCAACACACGCCTGTTGTATGATGTTTCGATGATTGGATCTTTAGGGACCGTTTATAATTTATGGCTAGGGGTGGGTGGTGGTGGTGGTGGTGGTCGTGGGGTGTGATGATGTCTTTTATGGAGAAGCATGTACAATGTGAATGACCCCCCTAAAATGTATGTACAAAGTATTGTGAAAATAAGTGATCCCACCTGCTTGTCATGTACAAAGTCAATGACCCCCCATCCCCCTTTCCATATTTTTAAAGCATAATTTTAAAATATTTTTATGTACAAAATTGCTGAACCCCCCTAGAAACATGTATACAAATTTGATCACCCCACTACCTCCCCAGAACAAAATGGGTGACACCCCACCTTAAAATCGTCATTTGACCCCCGCCATAAATTAAGAACGGTCCCTTAGCCCAGTCAGTTATTGCAATTTTCCAGTATTCTGAAACTACTGAAACTATATATACCAGATTTACAGTAAGCCAGATATGTACATGTATATACAATCATCGGTCCTCTGTGATTGATTGTATATACATGTACATATCTGACTTCCTGTAAATGTGAAGATGTGATTTATACTTCTGTCTTTAATCACATAAAGAAGGGGCAAGAAGTAGCTCAGAAACGTTGTGATATACAATAAACAAGAAGTTGCCATCCATATACTCCTCTTATATGTTTGCTGAATGCATTACAGACAAAGGGGATAGAATTTAGGTGTACTTTGATACATATTGAAACAATTATGCCGTTTGAATATAAGACGTTTTAAAGAAACTTATTGAAATGATTTAGTCTATGACAACACTTTCTTTCATGTTTGTGGGTATTCAAAAACCCAATGACATAAACCAGTCTGTTGTTGATACAAGCATGCTGTATATAGATACATTACATATATATGTCTTCTTTAGATCAATGTGAAGAACAATGTAACATTTGACATTGCCATAAGTAGCTGACATATTCATGAGTATTTTACCATTGCAGGGGATATTAATGATTTTGTCTTCTTGGTCAGCTTGTTAGGCTAGATAAACTTATTTTTACCTCAAATGGCGGTGAAGGAGTTGCTCCTGTTTTATTAACACTTTCTCGTTTACAATAGGGCCAATGTCAAGGTCGCCTTTTAAAGAGTCCTTTAAACCTGGTTGAATCAGCATCAGTGTTTTTGTTTTTTTGGTCATGTATCCAAATTATTAAGGCAGCAAGACCCTTTCGATAGTCGCGAGTTGTTGACACAACACAACACATCCTATCACATTAATCCATGCATTATGTCTGCCCAGTGTCAAAATCATTAATATTGTGGTATTGTGGTGTGTTTTAGGGAGCAGTGTGGAAGTCGCTGTCAAGAGCGAACAGGACGAGAAGAAGGGTTTCTGGAATAATCCGAGATGCTTGGTCCCCGCTGTTGCAAGTGGAACTGAAACAGGTGCGGTACTGGGGCCAGTTGTTCTTCGGGCCGGGCTCTCAGGAATGGGGTTCACAACGTCAGGGATTACAACCATCGCCATTTTTGAGCCACGTATTACTGTCAGCAGAGTAGGGCTGGGACGGGTCCGAATTTTCTATCCGGGTACCCCACTCCCTATTACCCTACCCGGATACCCGTTATGTTAATTCCTGACATCAAATTGGCAAGAAATGGCAATATATTCTTCAGCTCGGAGGCTAAAATTTCTTAACCATGCATTATATTCAAAAGAAGTGACTGTAATTATGTCTAAATCTTTAAAGACAATACAACCTTTTAATCATGAAAGGAGAACATATTACATTGTGTGCCAAGTGTCAAAATCATTAACATTGTGGTATTGTGGGGTGTTTTAGGGAGCAGTGTGGAAGTCGCTGTCAAGAGCGAACAGGACGAGAAGAAGGGTTTCTGGAATAATCCGTGGTGCTGGGTCCCCGCTGTTGCAGGTGGAACTGTAACAGGTGCGGTACTGGGGCCAGTTGTTCTTGGGGCCGGGCTAGCAGGAATGGGGTTCACAACGTCAGGGATTACAGCAGGCTCCATGGCAGCGAGTGCGATGTCTACAGCTTGGACGACGGGAGTTGGCGTGGGGGCCGTTGGAGCAGCACAGTCTACAGGTAGGACATGAGTGCAGTAGAAGTAAGAATATGATCAGACATGTTGTTAGGAACGACAGATGTGGCAAGGCTCTGATACCCCTGATGCTGATACCTTTCTATGTCTATAGAAATGACCATATAAGTTGTGATCAAATTGACATACTGGCATGGTGTACAGTGAATTATTGACTATTTCTTCATTTCCATTTCTTGGTCGATCTCCAGTGTATTCTTGCGAGGTGTTTTCAAACATGAAAACAAGGTTTATCCAGAAGCAGAGCTACATAATGAAATAATACAAGGAACAAATAACAAGACGAAATCACTGAATACTAAAAAAAATGTTACTAGAAGGGATTAGCTGCTGAAATGGACAATACAATGGGAGAATGTGTGGCAGCAGGATATATTACGTAACTCTGGGCTCCCCCGGACGTCCACAACTGTCACAGTCCCATATCTTGAGTGGGGCACGTGTTTTGTTATTGGCTGTGTTCTTTAAGCCAGCAACATTGTTAGAAGCAGTGATATTGCTGGAAGATTGCTGAAAGCAGCGTAAAACCCAGCTCACTCACTCACTCACTAGTACTCAGATACTTGTATTAGTGCATTAACCACATCAATCACATTCTTTTTAAGCTTTGTGGTTAAAACGTCTCAGTGGATTCAATTTCCCATATGGGTATACTGTTTGAAGAACATATTTATGATTACTTAAGAGCTTAAGTAATAAGCACAACAGAAACAATAAATACAAGATTACAATAAATGAATGTTGTCAACCATTATCTTCCATCAATTTTGTCTTGTCACAGGGGCTGCTGGTGTAGCTATAGGAACGAAGGTAGCAATGGCCGCAGTCGGCGGGGCAGCCGCGGGCTACTACTCCAGCGGGCCAAAGTGTGAAAAGGAGAATAAAAAGGAATAAATAACAAACTGACAATCGCAAATCCGTATCACTCAGGATCACCCTAATTCTAATAACTACTGTTCCTCGCAAATTTCAAACCTTGAATTTGATCTACCATGACGTTAATCTGTTAATACTTGTTCCCTGGGGTTGATTTACCACGATGTTATACTGTTTAAACCAACCAAAACATCACACCCAACATGTCCAGCTGTCCAAACATCTCAACAATATGTAACTGAATATCTTGAAGAAAGTTCAGCTTTCATTCATAGTCAGAGATTTGTTGGGTGAACTTTAGTGGTGTTTGCTTAAACTTAATAAAGGCGTTGACATCCAAACAAGTGTCTACAACTTCAAAATATTTGATCATATCAGCCACTAAGGCTGTCGAGGTTGTTGGTACGGATTATGCAAGGGTAAACCAGGTACCTTTCTGTATACACAAATACACCCCACGTACCTCTCTGTAGACACAAATATACCCCAGGTACCTCTCAGTACACACAAATACACACCACGTACCTTTCTGTACACACTAATACACACGATGCACCTTTCTGTATACACAAACACACCCTACTTACCTTCCTGTATACACAAACACACCCCACGTACCTTTCTGTATACACAAATACACCCAAGGTACCTTTCTGTATACACAATACACCCCACGTACCTTCCTGTATACACAAACACACCCAAAGTACCTTTCTGTATACATAAATACACCCCACGTACCTTCCTGTACACACAAACACACCCCAAATACCTTTCTGTATACACAAATACACCCCACGTACCTTCCTGTACACACAAACACACCCCACGTACCTCTCTGTATACACAAATACACCAAAGGTACCTTCCTGTATACACAAATACACCCAAGGTACCTTTCTGTTTTCACTAATACACATGATGCACCTTTCTGTACACACTAATACACACGATGCACCTTTCTGTACACAGAAATACACCCAAGGTACCTTTCTGTATACACAAACACACCCTACTTACCTTTCTGTATACACAAACACACCCTACTTACCTGTCTGTATACACAAACACACCCTATGTACCTTCCTGTATACACAAACACACCCCACGTACCTTTCTGTATACACAAGCACACCCCACGTACCATCCTGTATACACAAACACACCCCACGTACCTTCCTGTATACACAAACACCCCCACGTACCTACCTGTATACACAAACACACCCCATGTACCTTCCTGTATACACAAACACACCCCACGTACCTTTCTGTATACACAAATACACCCCACGTACCTTCCTGTACACACAAATACACCCAAGGTACCTTTCTGTTTTCACTAATACACACGATGCACCTTTCTGTACACACTAATACACATGATGCACCTTTCTGTACACAGAAATACACCCAAGGTACCTTTCTGTATACACAAACACACCCTACTTACCTTTCTGTATACACAAACACACCCTACTTACCTGTCTGTATACACAAACACACCCTACGTACCTTCCTGTATACACAAACACACCCCACGTACCTTTCTGTATACACAAGCACACCCCACGTACCATCCTGTATACACAAACACACCCCACGTACCTTCCTGTATACACAAACACCCCCACGTACCTACCTGTATACACAAACACACCCCACGTACCTTCCTGTATACACAAACACACCCCACGTATCTTCCTGTATACACAAACACACCCCACGTACCTTCCTGTATACACAAACACACGCTACTTATCGTTGTACACAAAGTAAGAAGGATAGATATCAATATGTAGATTATTACAAAATGGTAGAAGAATTTATTGCGTTTGTTTAGGAGCAATTATTTCCTGTAATTTCAATGGTAAAAAGGTAAAAAGGTAAAAGGTAAAATTGTAAACCGTGGACATGTTGAAAGACCATCGATCTTGTGATTCATTTGTAAGAATGAATATCTTACCTTTCATTGTACTGAAATAAATTAATCAATGCAGGAACATTGTTGTTTTTATGTTCACTTTAAAAAAGTATCTGGTCGACTATATTAAGACATGGAAATTGAAGTTAAAAAAATCCTAATTTAGCGGATTTTCTGTTCAGTTGTTCATAGACTTGTGTAATGCAATGTTTAGCCACATCTAAATGCTTGCAGCAGCAGGTAAATGCTTGCAGCAACAGGTAAATGCTTGCAACAACAGGTAAATGCTTGCATCAACAGGTAAATGCTTGCATCAACAGGTAAATGCTTGCAGCAGCAGGTAAATGCTTGCAGCAACAGGTAAATGCTTGCATCAACAGGTAAATGCTTGCATCAACAGGTAAATGCTTGCTACAACAGGTAAATAACTCAACAGAGCTTGTATATTGTGTTACATGCAACCGGCGACACGAGAAATATTGACAAATAAGGTTACTTACGGCTATAATATACGTTAGCTTTCATAGCATCAGCACAGGGGGATTTTGCTGTGTTTCTAATATATAGGGGGTTTATACATATTATAGAAACAATGTCATATCATCGCCACCACCACCAGGCAAATTGAACCGTGACAAGCGTTCCTCACTAAAACACTTCCTGTTTCCATCATTGTCTATCACGTATATCTCTTTTCTCTTAAGGGGCGGTGGGGTAGCCTAGTGGTTAAAGCGTTGGCTCGTCACGCCGAAGACCCGGGTTCGAATCCCCACATGGGTACAATGTGTGAAGCCCATTTCTGGTGTCCCCAGTCGTGATGTTGCTGGAATATTGCTAAAAGCGGCGTAAAACCAAACTCAGGCAGTCAGTCAGTCTTTTCTCTTAAGCCAGATCGCGGCATACCTGCCACCTGTTTCAGGTTTGGGCAGAAGTTTTATTCCACTATCAACATTTATTCTGATTATTCCTGCTGTGTCTAAGGATATGTACGAGGCCATGTATTCTGATTATTCCGGCTGTGTCTAAAGATATGTACGAGGCCATGTATTCTGATTATTCCTGCTGTGTCTAAGGATATGTACAAGGCCATGTATTCTGATTATTCCGGCTGTGTCTAAAGATATGTACGAGGCCATGTATTCTGATTTTTCCTGCTGTGTCTAAAGATATGTACGAGGCCGTGATCGATCTATGCCTCTCTGTAAATACCAGGTTTGTGTCAACGAAGCAGTTGTGAGGGTCACGAGCTATTCAATTACTGATAACGACACAAGACACAAAAACACACATATAGTTCCAGAAACGAAACTGAAAGTAGAACGGTGTCTGCATATACATGCCCCTTTAGGAAGCCTCCACATGATGTCACGTAGCCTATACATTATATGAGTCCCGCTGCTGTTGACAACCATATAAAAGCCGGCCGTAACACACGCAGAAGAGAAGTGGTCGACATAAAACTGTTCGGATAAGTCATTCATTCCTTACCAGTCAGTTTCGTATCAAAACTAGCATATGTCATACTTGGGATTACATTTTCTTAGTAAAGTTCAAATTCTAGTACTTTTTGGGTTGAGTCCCATCCGGGATTCGAACCCACAAAACTGGCCTTGTAGTTTTTCTTAGTTATTGTACTGAGCGTTCGAACAATTTCCGCATAAACCACTTTATAAAGATGGAAGATACGGAACATTATCGGACACATTTGCTTCATCAAATGTGATAACATGACGACGTTATCGATTTTCAATTAATGTGGTAGTTTAGTTCCATGTGCTGTGAGCACAATGCGTGACAATTGAGAGCTGATACGAAATATCAACGCACATATCAGTGTTGGAATAGCTGGAGTGTGCGTGCGTGCGTGCGTGCGTGCGTGTGTGTGTCAATAGTTCGGGGCGGGTGGGTGGGTGGTATATCACCTAAGCTACGCAACTCATTACGTCAAAATGAGAGAACGGACATCGCAATGTAATCAGTTTTTTCACATGTTCATTCAAGTCCAGTATTGTTTACCTAAACCATTCATCCTCTGTTGTTTTAAATTCACAGACGATTACAATCACTTGTAACAACATGTTGCGAACATACGTCGTATGTTATCTGCTCCTCATCAGCGGTCTGGGCGTCCGTGGCACAGGTAAGTGGACCCTCACAACCACCTATCATGTTCCGTTAGGAAGCAGCTTCTTCACACGACAATGTTCGGCTGTACTGACGGTACTCCAGCTTCTTCACACGACAATGTTCGGCTGTACTGACGGTACTCCAGCTTCTTCACACGACAATGTTCGGCTGTGCTGACGGTACTTCAGCTTCTTCACACGACAATGTTCGGCTGTACTGACAGTACATCAGCTTCTTCACACGACAATGTTCGGCTGTAGTGACGGGACTTCAGCTTCTTCACACGACAATGTTCGGCTGTACTGACGGTACTTCAGCTTCTTCACACGACAATGTTCGGCTGTAGTGACGGGACTTCAGCTTCTTCACACGACAATGTTCGGCTGTAGTGACGGGACTTCAGCTTCTTCACACGACAATGTTCGGCTGTACTGACCGTACTTCAGCTTCTTCACACGACAATGTTCGGCTGTACTGACGGTACTTCAGCTTCTTCACACGACAATGTTCGGCTGTACTGACGGTACTTCAGCTTCTTCACACGACAATGTTCGGCTGTACTGACGGTACTTCAGCTTCTTCACACGACAATGTTCGGCTGTACTGACGGTACTTCAGCTTCTTCACACCACAATGTTCGGCTGTAGTGTCAATACTTCAGCTTCTTCACACGACAATGTTCGGCTGTAGTGTCAATACTTCAGCTTCTTCACACGACAATGTTCGGCTGTAGTGTCAATACTTCAGCTTCTTCATACGACAATGTTCGGCTGTACCGACGGTACTTCAGCTTCTTCACACAACAATGTTCGGCTGTACTGACGGTACTTCATTTTCTTCACACGACAATATTTGGCTGTACTGACGGTACTTCAGCTTCTTCACACGACAATGTTCGGCTGTACTGACGGTACTTCAGCTTCTTCACACGACAATGTTCGTCTGTACTGACGGTACTTCAGCTTCTTCACACGACAATGTTCGGCTGTACTGACGGTACTTCAGCTTCTTCACACGACAATGTTCGGCTGTACTGACGGTACTTCAGCTTCTTCACACGACAATGTTCGGCTGTACTGACGGTACTTCAGCTTCTTCACACGACAATGTTCGGCTGTACTGACGGTACTGCTTCTTCACACGACAATGTTTCAGCTTCTTCTTCACACGACAATGTTCGGCTGTGGTGTCAATACTTCAGCTTCTTCATACGACAATGTTCAGCTGTACTGACGGTACTTCAGCTTCTTCACACGACAATGTTCGACTGTACTGAGGGTACTTCAGCTTCTTCACACGACAATGTTCGGCTGTACTGACGGTACTTCAGCTTCTTCACACGACAATGTTCGGCTGTAGTGTCAATACTTCAGCTTCTTCACACGACAATGTTCGGCTGTAGTGTCAATACTTCAGCTTCTTCATACGACAATGTTCGGCTGTACTGACGGTACTTCAGCTTCTTCACACGACAATGTTCGGCTGTACTGACGGTACTTCAACTTCTTCATACGACAATGTTCGACTGTACTGACGGTACTTCAGCTTCTTCACATGACAATGTTCGACTTTACTGACGGTACTTCAGCTTCTTCACACGACAATGTTCGACTGTACTGAGGGTACTTCAGCTTCTTCACACGACAATGTTCGGCTGTACTGACGGTACTTCAGCTTCTTCACACCACAATGTTGGGCTGTAGTGTCAATACTTCAGCTTCTTCACACGACAATGTTCGGCTGTAGTGTCAATACTTCAGCTTCTTCATACGACAATGTTCGGCTGTACTGACGGTACTTCAGCTTCTTCACTCGACAATGTTCGACTGTACTGAGGGTACTTCAGCTTCTTCACACGACAATGTTCGGCTGTACTGACGGTACTTCAGCTTCTTCACACGACAATGTTCGGCTGTAGTGTCAATACTTCAGCTTCTTCACACTGCAATGTTCGGCTGTAGTGTCAACACTTCAGCTTCTTCATACGACAATGTTCGGCTGTACTGACGGTACTTCAGCTTCTTCACACGACAATGTTCGGCTGTAGTGTCAATACTTCAGCTTCTTCACACGACAATGTTTGGCTGTACTGAGGGTACTTCAGCTTCTTCACACGACAATGTTCGTCTGTACTGACGGTACTTCAGCTTCTTCACACGACAATGTTCGGCTGTACTGACGGTACTTCAGCTTCTTCACACCACAATGTTCGGCTGTACTGACGGTACTTCAGCTTCTTCACACGACAATGTTCGGCTGTAGTGTCAATACTTCAGCTTCTTCATACGACAATCTTCGGCTGTACTGACGGTACTTCATTTTCTTCACACGACAATGTTCGACTGTACTGAGGGTACTTCAGCTTCTTCACACGACAATGTTTCGGCTGTACTGACGGTACTTCAGCTTCTTCACACGACAGTGTTCGGCTGTAGTGTCAATACTTCAGCTTCTTCACACGACAATGTTCGGCTGTAGTGTCAATACTTCAGCTTCTTCACACGACAATGTTCGGCTGTAGTGTCAATATTTCAGCTTCTTCACTCGACAATGTTCGGTTGTAGTGTCAATACTTCAGCTTCTTCACACGACAATGTTCGACTGTAGTGTCAATACTTCAGCTTCTTCACACGACAATGTTCGGCTGTAGTGTCAATACTTCAGCTTCTTCATACGACAATGTTCGGCTGTACTGACGGTACTTCAGCTTCTTCAAACGACAATGTTCGACTGTACTGACGGTACTTCAGCTTCTTCACACAACAATGTTCGGCTGTACTGACGGTACGTCAGCTTCTTCACACGACAATGTTCGGCTGTACTGACCGTACTTCAGCTTCTTCACACGACAATGTTCGGCTGTAGTGTCAATACTTCAGCTTCTTCACACGACAATGTTCGGCTGTAGTGTCAATACTTCAGCTTCTTCACACGACAATGTTCGGCTGTAGTGTCAATACTTCAGCTTCTTCACTCGACAATGTTCGGTTGTAGTGTCAATACTTCAGCTTCTTCACACGACAATGTTCGGCTGTACTGACGGTACTTCAGCTTCTTCACACGACAGTGTTCGGCTGTAGTGTCAATACTTCAGCTTCTTCACACGACAATGTTCGGCTGTAGTGTCAATACTTCAGCTTCTTCATACGACAATGTTCGGCTGTAGTGACGGTACTTCAGCTTCTTCAAACGACAATGTTCGACTGTACTGACGGTACTTCAGCTTCTTCACACGACAATGTTCGGCTGTACTGACGGTACGTCAGCTTCTTCACACGATAATGTTCGACTGTACTGACGGTACTTCAGCTTCTTCACACGACAATGTTCGACTGTACTGAGGGTACTTCAGCTTCTTCACACGACAATGTTCGGCTGTACTGACGGTACTTCAGCTTCTTCACACGACAATGTTCGGCTGTAGTGTCAATACTTCAGCTTCTTCACACGACAATGTTCGGCTGTAGTGTCAATACTTCAGCTTCTTCACTCGACAATGTTCGGTTGTAGTGTCAATACTTCAGCTTCTTCACACGACAATGTTCGACTGTACTGAGGGTACTTCAGCTTCTTCATACGACAATGTTCGGCTGTACTGACGGTACTTCAGCTCCTTCAAACGACAATGTTCGGCTGTACTGACGGTACTTCAACTTCTTCACACGACAATGTTCGGCTGTAGCGACGGTACTTCAGCTTCTTCACACGACAATGTTCGACTGTACTGACGGTACTTCAGCTTCTTCACACGACAATGTTCGGCTGTACTGACGGTACTTCAGCTTCTTCACACGATAATGTTCGACTGTACTGAGGGTACTTCAGCTTCTTCACACGACAATGTTCGACTGTACTGAGGGTACTTCAGCTTCTTCATACGACAATGTTCAGCTGTACTGACGGTACTTCAGCTTCTTCACACGACAATGTTCGACTGTACTGAGGGTACTTCAGCTTCTTCACACGACAATGTTCGGCTGTACTGACGGTACTTCAGCTTCTTCACACGACAATGTTCGGCTGTAGTGTCAATACTTCAGCTTCTTCACACGACAATGTTCGGCTGTAGTGTCAATACTTCAGCTTCTTCATACGACAATGTTCGGCTGTACTGACGGTACTTCAGCTTCTTCACACGACAATGTTCGGCTGTACTGACGGTACTTCAACTTCTTCATACGACAATGTTCGACTGTACTGACGGTACTTCAGCTTCTTCACATGACAATGTTCGACTTTACTGACGGTACTTCAGCTTCTTCACACGACAATGTTCGACTGTACTGAGGGTACTTCAGCTTCTTCACACGACAATGTTCGGCTGTACTGACGGTACTTCAGCTTCTTCACACCACAATGTTCGGCTGTAGTGTCAATACTTCAGCTTCTTCACACGACAGTGTTCGGCTGTAGTGTCAATACTTCAGCTTCTTCATACGACAATGTTCGGCTGTACTGACGGTACTTCAGCTTCTTCACACGACAATGTTCGACTGTACTGAGGGTACTTCAGCTTCTTCACACGACAATGTTCGGCTGTACTGACGGTACTTCAGCTTCTTCACACGACAATGTTCGGCTGTAGTGTCAATACTTCAGCTTCTTCACACGACAATGTTCGGCTGTAGTGTCAATACTTCAGCTTCTTCATACGACAATGTTCGGCTGTACTGACGGTACTTCATTTTCTTCACACGACAATGTTCGACTGTACTGAGGGTACTTCAGCTTCTTCACACGACAATGTTCGGCTGTACTGACGGTACTTCAGCTTCTTCACACGACAGTGTTCGGCTGTAGTGTCAATACTTCAGCTTCTTCATACGACAATGTTCGGCTGTACTGACGGTACTTCATTTTCTTCACACGACAATGTTCGACTGTACTGAGGGTACTTCAGCTTCTTCACACGACAATGTTCGGCTGTACTGACGGTACTTCAGCTTCTTCACACGACAGTGTTCGGCTGTAGTGTCAATACTTCAGCTTCTTCACACGACAATGTTCGGCTGTAGTGTCAATACTTCAGCTTCTTCATACGACAATGTTCGGCTGTACTGACGGTACTTCAGCTTCTTCAAACGACAATGTTCGGCTGTACTGACGGTACTTCAACATCTTCACACGACAATGTTCGGCTGTAGTGACGGTACTTCAGCTTCTTCACACGACAATGTTCGACTGTACTGACGGTACTTCAGCTTCTTCACACGACAATGTTCGACTGTACTGACGGTACTTCAGCTTCTTCACACGACAATGTTCGGCTGTACTGACGGTACTTCAGCTTCTTCAAACGATAATGTTCGACTGTACTGACGGTACTTCAGCTTCTTCACACGACAATGTTCGACTGTACTGAGGGTACTTCAGCTTCTTCACACGACAATGTTCGGCTGTACTGACGGTACTTCAGCTTCTTCACACGACAATGTTCGGCTGTAGTGTCAATACTTCAGCTTCTTCACACGACAATGTTCGGCTGTAGTGTCAATACTTCAGCTTCTTCATACGACAATGTTCGGCTGTACTGACGGTACTTCAGCTTCTTCACACGACAATGTTCGACTGTACTGAGGGTACTTCAGCTTCTTCACACGACAATGTTCGGCTGTACTGACGGTACTTCAGCTTCTTCACACGACAATGTTCGGCTGTAGTGTCAATACTTCAGCTTCTTCACACCACAATGTTCGGCTGTAGTGTCAATACTTCAGCTTCTTCATACAACAATGTTCGGCTGTACTGACGGTACTTCAGCTTCTTCACACGACAATGTTCGGCTGTACTGAGGGTACTTCAGCTTCTTCACACGACAATGTTCGGCTGTACTGACGGTACTTCAGCTTCTTCACACGACAATGTTCGGCTGTAGTGTCAATACTTCAGCTTCTTCACACGACAATGTTCGGCTGTAGTGTCAATACTTCAGCTTCTTCATACGACAATGTTCGGCTGTACTGACGGTACTTCAGCTTCTTCACACGACAATGTTCGGCTGTACTGACGGTACTTCAGCTTCTTCACACGACAATGTTTGGCTGTACTGACGGTACTTCAGCTTCTTCACACGGCAATGTTCGGCTGTACTGACGGTACTTCAGCTTCTTCACACGACAATGTTCGGCTGTACTGACGGTACTTCAACTTCTTCACACGACAATGTTCGACTGTACTGACGGTACTTCAGCTTCTTCACACGACAATGTTCGGCTGTAGTGTCAATACTTCAGCTTCTTCACACCACAATGTTCGGCTGTAGTGTCAATACTTCAGCTTCTTCATACGACAATGTTCGCTTCTTCATACGACTGTTCGGCTGTACTGACGGTACTTCAGCTTCTTCACACGACAATGTTCGGCTGTACTGACGGTACTTCAGCTTCTTCACACGACAATGTTCGGCTGTACTGACGGTACTTCAGCTTCTTCACACGACAATGTTCGGCTGTAGTGTCAATACTTCAGCTTCTTCACACCACAATGTTCGGCTGTAGTGTCAATACTTCAGCTTCTTCATACGACAATGTTCGGCTGTACTGACGGTACTTCAGCTTCTTCACACGACAATGTTCGGCTGTACGATGGGTACCTCAGCTTCTTCACACGACAATGTTCGGCTGTACTGACGGTACTTCAGCTTCTTCACACGACAATGTTCGGCTGTAGTGTCAATACTTCAGCTTCTTCACACGACAATGTTCGGCTGTAGTGTCAATACTTCAGCTTCTTCATACGACAATGTTCGGCTGTACTGACGGTACTTCAGCTTCTTCACACGACAATGTTCGGCTGTACTGACGGTACTTCAGCTTCTTCACATGACAATGTTCGACTGTACTGACGGTACTTCAGCTTCTTCACACGACAATGTTCGACTGTACTGAGGGTACTTCAGCTTCTTCACACGACAATGTTCGGCTGTACTGACGGTACTTCAGCTTCTTCACACCACAATGTTCGGCTGTAGTGAGGGTACTTCAGCTTCTTCACACGACAATGTTCGGCTGTACTGACGGTACTTCAGCTTCTTCACACGACAATGTTCGGCTGTACTGACGGTACTTCAGCTTCTTCACACGACAATGTTCGGCTGTACTGACGGTACTTCAGCTTCTTCACACGACAATGTTCGGCTGTACTGACGGGTACTTCAGCTTCTTCACACGACAATGTTCGGCTGTACTGACGGTACTTCAGCTTCTTCACACGACAATGTTCGGCTGTAGTGTCAATACTTCAGCTTCTTCACACGACAATGTTCGGCTGTAGTGTCAATACTTCAGCTTCTTCATACGACAATGTTCGGCTGTACTGACCGTACTTCAGCTTCTTCACACGACAATGTTCGGCTGTACTGACGGTACTTCAGCTTCTTCACACGACAATGTTTGGCTGTACTGACGGTACTTCAGCTTCTTCACACGGCAATGTTCGGCTGTACTGACGGTACTTCAGCTTCTTCACACGACAATGTTCGGCTGTACTGACGGTACTTCAGCTTCTTCACACGGCAATGTTCGGCTGTACTGACGGTACTTCAGCTTCTTCACACGACAATGTTTCGGCTGTACTGACGGTACTTCAGCTTCTTTACACGACAATGTTCAGCTGTAATGACGGGACTTCAGCTTCTTCACACGACAATGTTCGGCTGTACTGACGGTTCTTCAGCTTCTTCACACGACAATGTTGGGCTGTAGTGTCAATACGACAATGTTCAGCTTCTTCAGCTTCTTCACACGACAATGCTCGGCTGTAGTGTCAATACTTCAGCTTCTTCACACGACAATGTTCGGCATGGGTTAACCGTCACCGTTTGACAATCTGACAATAAAGTATAAAAAAACCAAGTGGCATGTGTAATGATTGTTCCATTCTTAAACTAATGTGAGCATAGTCAACATAGACAATGAAAACTAACACTCCCAGAACTATATTATTTAAAAAAGGGAACGCATAACCCAGAAATCTGTTGGGATAATGTTGTATTTTCAAAACTGTATAACTCATCCACAAATAGACTTTAGTGCATGAATTTTTACATCAGTTGAGAAGAATTAAATGTTTATACAACTAACTGGATAATTGTAGATGACGAGAAGGCTGAGCGCGATGGTAACGACGTCGGGTCTCCTGGCTCTCAGTCTAATCTCTCTGAACCTGTTCCGTACAGTTTGACCGGATATCCTCCGAAGTCCAGGCACTCTGGCTGCTGTGTTCTCACCCGTGGCAGTACGATCACGCAAATGTAGTACCCGGATGTACCGATCTTGTACTGCAGTGGTGACTCGAAGTCTGCTTGTACGGGGACGGCCATTTGTTATACCTGTTTGGTTGTAACGCGCTGCATGCCGTGATATCGTGCTCAGACAAACTTTCAACTGGCAACAGAAGATTGGTAATCCACAGCGTGCATTCTTTCAATGGCGCTGTTCCGTGTCGTACCGCCAAGACGTGGCGTAGTCATTTGACTTTGAAACTCCTTCAAAACGAATGCCGATTTCCGAAAGTAATCTGGATTTATATAGCCACACAGTGCATGCTCTTTGCTGCACAATTTCAACTGGAAGGTGATTTCTGTTGCGTTGTGGCAATGCCTTTTTAATCCTTTAAGGTATCTCGTCAAAGTCAACATTTTCAGGTGAAGTCGATTTGTTTTGCAATTGTGTAAAATCATGTTATCAACACTTTTGTTGCATAGTTTGACGATTGTTTGAACACAATAGATTTAAAAAAATACAAAACAACTATGCGTTTCTTTTTGGGGGATAGTATATAATGTTCTCGCATGTTTATGGCTGAAATTTAGGAACGAGGTCGTCAGTTTTGTCCTCTGGAAAGTGTCAATGATTGAGATACTTAAGTGTAGTAGAAGTAAGAATATCCTCAGACATATTGTCTGTTACAAACCACAGATGTGGTTGGGAACACAACATATTCTAAAGGCAGGCCAACTGAAATGGACAATACCATGGGCGAATATGTGGCAGCAGGATATATACTGAGCAACAAAAGTTTAGTACATTTTTGGAAATTGTATTTAATTTTCAACAAGTAACACTTGATGCTATAATTCATTTCGCATAGAAGTAGAGTGAGCATTTGGCCGCACAATAGAAGTGTCAAAAGACGTGTTCAATCCAGGACGTCAAGCTGACGTTACACATTGTAGGGTAGGGGTGAAACGTTCCAAATGACAACAACGAGTTAATAGCGTGTGTGTGCTCCACGTGCGTGAATGGCGGCTGTGCATCGTTGTCGTCGCATACTGCGAATGAGGGTGTTGATCTCGACGACTGTGATGTTGTTCCACTCTTGCCGCAGGGCCTGCTCAAGTTGATGGATGTTCACCATATTGGGATGATGATGACGCACTCGTCTGCCAAGGAGGTCCCAGGTCCCACGCACGCTCGATAGGGGTGTGATGATTTCCAGTCTGGCATGATCTTGCAGGCCAGTCTAGTACCCGGATGTTGTTCAATGATGCCTGCAAGAGCTGCATGGTCAATCGTGCAGTAATGGGGTCGTGCATTGTCCTGCTGGAACAGGAACTGTGGCACGATTCTGCATGGAATGGAATGACGCTCGTTGGCTGGTGTGTTATGATTTCAGTAGCGCTGAGCATTGAGCCTTCCAGCGACTAGACAACCAAGTCTGTTTTCCTGTTCATCCGAGGGCTTCATTGGATACCAACCCACACTACGAATGTCCACAACTTGTCACCCTAGTTTGCAGTCACATATCTTGAGAGGGGCACGTGCTGTGCTCCTGAAGCCAGATAAATGTTATGCTCCTGAAGCCAGCAACACTGTCGACAGGCAGTCGACATTTTCCAAGGGGAGGTACGACAAGCGTCTAGAAACGTCAACCTGACAAATAAAACCACAGAATGACGTAATCCGTCCAGATAATGAATGTAGAGAAGCACTTCACAGCGGAGCTCTCTTGACTGGAAAGGTAACAAAGGTGCGACTTAAACTTGCCACCATCTATTGCCACTAACAATCATCAGACATAATCTGCCAATATGTCCACTGCCACAGAAAAGTATCAGTGTTAGGATCAAGTTGGGCTTAGTACTCAGATACTTCTATTGGTGTATTGATCACATCAATCACATTCTTTTTAAGCTTCGTGGTTAAAACGTCTCACTGGATTCAATTTCCCATATGGGTGTAATGTTTGAAGCCGATCTTTTTAAGAGTAAGTAAGTAATAAGCACAAACTGAAACAAAATTACGGTTTTCGTTGGACCTTGATTGTTCAATTAAATGTTTTCAACCGTTATATTCCATCAATTCCATCTGTAGGAGCGGGGTCCGCAGCCAGGGCAACCATAGGATACTTCTTTAGCCGGTGCAAGGAATCAAATTGTGCAGGAGACTAAAAGAATTAGACAAGAAACTGACGATTTCAACTGGCTGCAGGTCGCAAATAAACATCAGTGTGGCCCAAGACCATCTTATTCTGATCAATACTTTTCCTCGCAAATCTTAAAACTTGAGTTTGATCTACCATGACTTTAATCTGTTAATACTTGAGTTTGATCTACCATGACTTTAATCTGTTAATACTTGAGTTTGATCTACCATGACTTTAATCTGTTAATACTTTTATTATTATTATTATCATTTAATTTACCATGATGTTATACTGTTTAAACCGACCAAAACAATGCACCCAACAACATGTCCAGTTGTCCAAACATCTAAACAACTTGCAAGTGAATAGTCTGAAGTAAGTAAGTTAAGCTCTTATCAATAGACGATGTTTTGTTGGGTGAACTTCTACGGTGCTTCCCACCCCACGCACCCTTCTGTGTACACATATACACCCCACGTACCCTTCTGTACACACAAATACACCCCACGTACCTTCCTGTATACACAAATACACCCCACGTACCTTCCTGTACACACAAATACACCCCACGTACTTTCCTGTATACACAAATACAGCCCACGTACCTTCCTGTATACACAAATACAGCCCATGTACCTTTCTGTACACACAAATACACCCGACGTACCTTTCTGTATACATAAATACAGCCCAAAGAAATATACTAGCACGCAACTAATCTTCTACTACTCGAGCTGAATCGGAATATTCCACCGCAACAAGCGGGATTTATAAAACCCGACATCGTCGAATGGTGAGCAAGTATTTTAAAAGAATCACGTTGATGATCGACTCCCATATCAACCAACAGATTATTCATGGGATTATTTACAACTCGATTAGATGACTAAAAAAACCGTCGCAAGAGAATGTTAATAGAATAAATAGTAAGTTTTAATAGTACAGCTCCAAGTTTTATTAAACTCATTTATTACCTAATACCTAACATGTAATAATAACCTCTAATCGTGTACGAGAATGAAATGAAATCACTCACCGAGTTGTGTGCTCGTAGCGCGTTGTATTTTCACTAACGTGTTCGCCAAGTACTGTTTTGATATATTTCGTTGCCATGCCCTCCTTTAATTAAAATATCACACCGAGCGCGTTTGATGTCGGAGATGTCGTGT
Source organism: Haliotis rubra (assembly GCF_003918875.1). Lineage (NCBI taxonomy): Eukaryota > Metazoa > Mollusca > Gastropoda > Lepetellida > Haliotidae > Haliotis > Haliotis rubra. Next base: position 64,436 of record NW_025765698.1, on the reverse strand, counting down.
CTGTTTTATATTTAATAAGCTTCCACTAAAACTAAAATAATGTCTGTAAGTCATGATGGGAATGGATTATAGTATTTATCCCCCCTCATTAACTAGTCTAACATTGAACATAGCATCAATCCTATCTCGAAGATTGATAGTCGTTAACAATAAAGAAAGAAAGCAGACGCTTTAAATGCTATTCACGAGGGCATAAACTTATGTATAAAAGCCCTACCCCCGAAATGATTTTTGTACCAAGGCAGGTGCGTCTGTTGTTATGAGGATGTGTTTTTGTTAATTATAATGTCACATTAATTAACTTTTAGCTGTTATGGGTCACAAAAGATTAAAGCGCTAGATGTGGATTTGAACTGACATCTTGAACTAAGATTATGTAATTTTACCTGTTAAGAGGAATGTGAACCTGTTAAGCTGAAGAATTATCTCCCTTTTGTTTGTTGCTTCCGGTGTCTTCTATGGGGTTCTGGAAGCTCTGAGAAGATGTGATGTGGCATGACTTTTGTCAGAATACTCTAGAACTGTGTAATAGGTATATGAGGGATGGTTTGCTGAAATGTGTGGGGGACGACTTTGGATTTACGCTCATCTGTCTGTCAACATTGAGGTTTCAAGACCAACCATCCTGAAAGAGGCCTCGTCTACATTGAACTTTTGTTTCATTCAGTATATAAGTGAATATTATAGACTCCTTTGTGTTTTATTTTGCTGGTTTAAAGGGACTTACGCGCCTTTTTATCACAGTAATTTCTAAACGAACCGTACACATTGTTAGGCTTAATCTAAATGCTTGCAGCAACAGGTAAATATCCCAACAGAATGTTTATATGGTGTTACATGTAACCGGCGACACGAGAAATATTGAGAAACATTACTTTCGGCCATCATTTAGCTTAGGAAGGAGAAACATTTATATAGGCTGATGTAGTCTGTTTGCTGATTTGTTTGCCTTTTGAATTTATTATTCTTTTTGTATATCACACGTCTTTCGGGAAATAATATACTGTTTAAATCAAAATCACATCATTTAGTTTTCATAGCATCAGTACAGGGGGGTTTGATGTGTTTCTCATATATAGGGTTATCATACAAATATTAGAAACAATGTGCCATATCAAACCAAGCATGTATTTTCTTAATGACACCAAGACACCAAAATAACGTAACTATTCCATTTTAGTGGAGAATGAACCCCCCATTTGCCCCAAACACTACTTCTGGCAAATTCCAAATTCATACACGAATTACATATGCAAACATAACGAACCCCTGTTTCAAGCAGCAGGCAAACTGAACCGTGACAAGCGTTCCTCACTAAAACACTTCCTGTTTCCATCATTGTCTATCAAGTATATCTCTTTTCTCTTCAGCCAGATCGCGGCATACCTGTCACCTGTTTCAAGTTTGGGCAGAAGTTTTATTCCTGTATCAACATTTATTACCCTAAAGATAAATTTGTCGAAATCTGATTGGTCAATAGCCAAAGCATACCATACCAAACCATGTAGGCGGATTTGCCAGGGTGTACGAACCGAACACCCCGTCAAATATGTCACGTGACACACTACACGGGTTGTACGAATGACCTTGACTTTGAGTTGACGTATACAATTATGAGTATAAACAGAGTATTAAAATTATTGCCATAATTTCTTATTTGTTTGTGTCAATAAATACATCCAAAAATAAAATGTTTCTGTATTTCAGTTGTCGTTTAACAAAACCTCAAAATCGATCATTTATTTCATAAACTAAGCCATCCCGAGTTATCTCCCTTTATGACCGTTCAGGAAAAATAATGGCGAAACGTTTTGCGTCTCATTCAGCCAATGATTAAATGTCTATTTCATAAACTAAGCCAACACGTTGTTTTGAAAGGGTGTACGGGACTGAAACACCCTTGTAAATGCTGCGCCTCAGGAATTACGTAATTTACAAGGGTATTACAGTCCCGTACACCCTTTCAAAAGACCGTGTAAATAATAATATTCGATTTATCACAGGATCAAAAACCGGATAGTAAACCATTGAAATAAACGTAAATACAGTAGGAAATACATAACTTGACCGGATTTACGTATGTTTTCAGATATTTCCTAACTTCGGGCATATATTTCATATGAATCTATACCTTTGAAACATATGCTCATCGTACATTTTCGTATGCACAAGTACCTCGTTCATGTATGCCATGACCGGATTGTCAGGTATTTCCAAACATGAATTGCAAAACAGATAACCCAGTAAATACATGATCATACAGTATTTCCGATGCATTCCTTTGAATTTCAATGGGCGCTGAAATTTACGATTTCGTTCTAAGTTTACCCAGGTTGGAAACATGTAAATTTACTTAGGTGGGGAAACACTTGCAAATTTTCACATGTGCAAATGTTTACACACCTTAGATATTTATGTATCATAAAGGATTTCAGGGGTATGTATATGAACGGTTCATACACCTTCATGTTACCTGTGCTCAAGCAATATGATCATTAGTTTCCATCATGTGAATTACTTGGTTCATGTAATTTCACACATTTTAGTACGTTTGAAATCAACGTTCACGTGACCTCATTATTCTTATCATCAAAAGAGCCTGACTAATAAAGCGGTATTACGCAAGCTAACATGGCTTATTAAGCTGCGCTCGCACTTTTTGCCAGTATCAGTTACGCTTTGTCTGCGGTGTTGGCAAATCTTGTGAGTGGTGAACAAAAGGGCGATAAGCTGCCCCTTCGTCTTTGCAAGTGTCCCTAGCTGTCCCAACAGAATAGCACCTTATCTCTCTTGTAGTCTGTCTCACAGTCCCTGAACCACATTATTTTCCCTGCTGCCAAGCCCTCTCTGCAGTGCTAAAGCCCTAAATAAAGCAAGTCTAGATTTCCACAGGTTCTGAATCTCTAGTCTCCCTGGGGCTCCTTTCAAATTTAAATGGGCTTGTCTGTTACTATCAAAATTATATATATTCAGAGACTAAGCATTAGTCTATCTCTCTTTGAGCACGACCAAATACGCTACACGAACCAACTCGTAATTTCTTAAGTCTCTTCAGCTCGCGCATCGGTACTGTAAAATAAGTTTTGGTAGTACATAATTGGAATATTATTGCACTGCATGTGACCTTTCTTAATAGTCTCACAGTGCCTGAACCATGTTATTTCTCCTTCCGCTCAGCCTTTGCTGTAATAACGCCACACAAAAAATAGTTTTTATCGTGCAGCGATTATGTCCGGATGGCACAGGCGGGTGCGTTCTCTGAGTACACCATTGGCATGTTGGGCCTCTGTGCCTTTTGTAAAATTTGTCTTGATTGTCCTGTTTAAATTGACGATCCATAAACCCAGAGCCCGAAAGCAAATGTCACACCAGTATATGTGATGTTGCATTGCTGCAATTTTCCATGTCGGAGAAGTCCTTCTAACAAGATATATATTCCGTTGTTTGGAGCAGGCCTATGACTATAACGCCCCAGTGTTGCTAAACATCTTGCAGACCTTTAGTCTGACATAGACGCAGACCTCGCATGTTCAAGTTCAGATCTGACAGGTGCCGAAAATATTGATTCCGGCAAAAATGCAATATCTCAGTGGGTTATTGTTTTCCTAAGTAAGTGGAGTGCTTTCTACAACATTGGAGATAATGGTATCGTTGTCTTCCTGTTACTCCCCCGAACGGAAGCTCTACCCATTTATGGTACAATGTGTAAGTTACAGATTTGTAGGGAATAGTTTTAAGACTTTTCAACTTTGACCAGGATTCTTCGAACTTGCAACAGTCGTTTGAGAAGATCAAGAGAGAAATGGGGTAGTGTGCAATGTATCTGGCGGACGTATATGGAGAAAGTTCGAAGAATGTTGCTGTATAAATACCATTATAGAAATACCGGTTATGTTTGAAGCGTACCCTCAATCTGATAGCCAGTGAGATTATTGTGAAAGATCGCAATATGTATCATCATAAACGGGCACAGATAAAAGTACATGTCATTCATTCCCACATTATATCCTCTTTATAGACACGGGACATGGTTGTTACAGGTAGGGCAAACACTTTCTTCTATAGGTATCTGCCTGTTTCACGCTACATACATGTATTCAGATTACTGAGAAAAGTAGCGACGCAGGTTCTCCTCCATCACACATATAATTGTATAGATATCCAGTGATTAGGGATAGCGCTGCAGCAACTTATTGAAATTTACGACATACACTATCATCTGCAGTAGTACTGCTATACCCAGCATCGTATTTATTTCTCTCTTACATAAGGTGAAATGTCACAGGGTTGTCATGGTAACGATAATTTGGCATACTATTTATTGTCTTATTCTTTTATCTGCGATTAGAATTTAAATCAGTTTTGGCGTGAGCATCTTTAGAGAAAAGAAGCTGTAAAACGAATATTAATGTGATCGAACCTATAGGCCGTTGTCAAAGCGCGTTTCAAGCCACCTACATAAAAAACCTTCATGATAAATATCTGCTAATCCAAGGCACGATTCCAACCATATCATGAGCATGTGTTTGTGAATCATAATCAAATAGTGATGTTACGAGGCGGCCATGGCGCGTCAACAACACACGGAAACGCACGAGAATTGCAATACGGGCCCCTAAACCACTGATGCTCCGTGACCTGGAGACACAATTCATGTGATTGAGCGTATGTAGGCAAACGACAAAATGGATACTCGTGCTGTTATGCTTTTGAATTATTAAGTATTTGTTCTTGTTACGGGATACAAGTATACTTTCCAGTTTTAACCAAATGTACATTCGAAGGATATCGAAATCTAGGTTAAGCTATTGGAATCATATTTACAATCAAAAGACTCAAACAATGGTCTGTTGTCCAAATATTTTGTTTTCCATATCTTGTCCCAATCTGTATCCAGAGACCATACAATAGTCTATTATATAGTCTCTGTTTTATCATAGTCAGAGAACGATATTATTTCCCCTTCCGCCCAGCCCTTACTGTAATGCTTACGCCCTAAATGAAGCATATCTAGATATTCCCAGGTTCAGCGTCTGTTAAAACTCACTGCAGGGTTCGGGTTACAGAGTAAACAATACCAAACACCGGCGGCTGGCGGGGACCAACATCTTCAGTAACATTTACATCTGCCAACGCTTAATTCGCAAGTGGTGAGGCAATACGCTAATGAGGCTAAGGGTCCTGTACCATGCTTGTGAAATATCTATGATGCCTTATATGAAGTCTATAATCTAAGCAAGTCTAGCTATGTATGGCTTTAAGTTACTGCTTGAAGAAAAGCTCCTTTAGAATTTGATTTGATAAATATTAGTATTTCACTGACTCAATTACATTCGAAAACGCATAGCAGCCGATAATTCATTGTGACTATGATTAAGCCATCACTGTAAAACACAAGGGTTATTTCCTTTGAGTTAACTGACAGGCTTTCGGTATCAAATATTTAGAACTCCAGCCAAAGGTGGAAATATGGCGTTTTTGTAATGCTTTTGTTGCACTTAATGATAAGTGATTGTTAATGTACATATGATGTTTTTGAAGGATAATCTCAGCTGACTCAGAGACGTTGCACGTGTTTTCCCCCACTCTTTCCACAACCCTCCTTCAGTTTTTATGTTTGTGACATGATCTGCACACTGATAATTTAAAGCAGGTATATAAATAATAACTGTTTGCAATCTTTACCCAATGTAGTTTTCAATTTATTTAGCAATTTTCAGTATTATAGGCATGAGATTATGGTCCTTATCACAATAAGAGATATACAATTAACATTATTAATGACAGGGGATTAAGGGGGCAGAAGATACAAATTGTGAGAGTTTTAATAAAATATTTAAGATCGTATTATAAGCATGAGATTATGGTCTTTATTACAATAAGAGATATACAATTAACATTATTAATGACAGGGGATTAAGGGGGCAGAAGATACAAATTGTGAGAGTTTTAATAAAATATTTAAGATATGAAGTGATTGGTAACGTTGTAAGGTGGGAGGTTAGGTAGAAAGTCAGTAACGTAGGGAATGAACATGAAAGTAGGTCGCTGGAGCTGGTGAGTGCAGGATAAAGTGAGTCATAGCTTAGATAGAGAGGAAAACTACTATACTATCAAGATGGAGCGACGTGGCCGGGGACCTGGCCGGGGACCTGGCCACCAGTTCCTGGTATTCTACGAGCCCTATATGGTTAGGGGAGAGAGACTTTGAGATTCTTGGAATCCACCTCACGGTCGTACAAATATGGTAGTGGGGGTACGATATAGAGGTGGGGGAGAGATATAGATAGTCAAATTATGGGTTATTGACCAATAGAAAAAATGAAAAGGGTGTTGGCTGTGACGTAGGAACCCAGGTTTAAGCAGGAGCAAAGCTCAGAAACGGGAGTCTGGTGCGGGCCTGCTCTTGCTGTTGGTCACTAGGAACCGTCTGAGAAATTATCTTGAAGCACCAGCATTTTGGCTTAAGACTGAAGCTTCGCGGCTGAAGTCTTATAGAGTGACCATAGAGTAGGTTGACCAGCAACACAGTTTCAATTAAAACTATTGAACGAAGATCATCGTCTTGTGTTTGCTGGATGAACTACGGTAAAGTTCCAAGGGCCCCCGGGTACTGACACTGTACCTCTCGCTCATCCCATATCGTCAGGACCGAAGTACGGGGGTATACCGTAGTTCAGGTAACGACACACCATCCCAGGTACGGGATACCGACAGGTAAAATACCATCTACCTGACAGGTAAAGGTGCTAGTCGGAACGCCTTGGAAAGGTGGCTGGAGACGCGGGGGTAAGTTCCCTGTAGCGAGTGGTTGAGAGGCTGAAAGTGCTGTGCAGCGGTTGCACGCACTGCAAAATTTGCTATAAGCAGAGCGACGTTTGGCTGCTTAAAATATTGAGAGGCTGAAATTGCTGTACAGCGGTTGCAAGCACTGCAAATTTGCTATAAGCAGAGCGACGTCTGGCTGCTTAAAATATTGAGAGGCTGAAAGTACTGTGCAGCGGTTGCACGCACTGCAAATTTGCTATAAGCAGAGCAACGTTTGGCTGCTTAAAATATTGAGAGGCTGAAAGTGCTGTGCAGCGGTTGCACGCACTGCAAATCTGCTATAAGCAGAGAGACGTTTGGCTGCTTAAAATATTGAGAGGCTGAAAGTGCAGTGTAGCGAGGGCACGCACGGCAATTTGTAATAAGTAGAATAAAGCTGGGCTACTTAAAATATTGAGAGGCTGAAAGTACAGTGCAGCGAATGCGCGCACGGCAAATTGAAATAAGCAGAGCGACGTTTGGCTGCTTAATAAATTGAGAGGTTGAAAGTGCAGCCGATGCACGCAAGGCCATTGAAATAAGCAGAGCGACGTTTGGCTGCTTAATAACTCGAGAGGTTGAAAGTGCAGCCGATGCACGCAAGGCCATTGGCAATAAACAGAGCGACGTTTGGCTGCTTGATAATTTGCAGAGGTTGAGAGGTTGAAAGTGCAGTGCAGCGGGTGCATGCACACGGCAATTTACAATAAGTAGAGTAAAGCTGGGCTGCTTATTTACGAAGCGAGGCTGAAAACGTGCAGCGGTTGCACGAACAAAACATTGCACTAGTGAGGTTGAGTGCAAACGACGACTTTGAGACCGGCCGAGGAAGGGCAACGCCACCAACGCCAGCTGGTCGAGAGAGGGAGGGCTGCAGGTACAGAGGAAGACAGGAGGACAACACCAGATCGACGGAACCATAGGTGGGACGGTCCGTACGGAACAGTGAAACACCAGGGAAACAACGGGCTGAACTCTTATGTGACAGTGATCCGATAGGAAAGTGACAGACAGTGGTGTGTGACATTTTGACTAACTTATAGTGCACATTCCACGGGATCGAATCTGCTTTAGGTAAGCCAATTCTATTTTTATTTATGATGAACACTTTGTAAAAGAGCGAGATCCTTGAGATAATCATGCCTGTAACACCCAGCAGTAGCGGGAATCCAATCTCTTTACGCCCTGTCAATCAGCAATGTTTATCCCCTGTAGCTACATCCTCCAGCTGGTCTGCATTATTTGCTTCCCCACTCCCAAGTAGTAAGACCGTCCCGTCGGACCAAGAGAGCCCTTCTACTAGGGTTGATACCACGCCAATCATGTCCGCCAGCGTTACAACCACAACATCCAGTAACCAGAGTACTAGTTGCCCCCCACTCCCGGTTGACTGGTCACCGTTCTCTTCCCCCATGACAGGCCCCCAATTATTACACACTGATATTTTCAGTACACCTGTCACTCATACAGCAGCAGTAGTTCAAGGCTGCCCCGCCCCACCCACGTATCAATCCAGTGTGGCCGCGCCAAATGGCACCAATCCACAGTCCATCCCGTCAGTGAACCCGGCTCATTCATTCACCAGAGCTGTCTCATTATCTGCAGTGCCAATGAGCCATTTTGATGGTAAGGACCCCCCTCGCCGCAGAGGGTTGGTTAAAAAGATTTGAACGTTATTCTAAAGTACATGGCTATACAGATGAGGAAAAGAAAGAACTCTTCCCATTATATCTGTCCTCGCAGGCGTCACACTGGTTTGACGGGACCTTGGCTAAGGATCAGTGTTCCTGGCCAACCTTAAAGAAAACCTTCTTGCAGCGCTATGCCCCAAATTCCATTGTTATGTTAAAAAGGGCTAATGACCTCATAGATAGGAAACAAAAAACCGTCTGAACCATTCGCTGACTTTTTACAGGCGGTCAGACGTCAAGCGGCCTTAATCGGCCGAAACAATGATGATTTCGTCAGGGATCTCGTTCTTAGAAATGCATGCCAAGATGTAAAACGTTTTGTACTTACTAGGCCACACACTACTCTGTCCGAAGTCATACAGAGTGCAGAAATTGCAGATGCTACTGGGTCCCCTGAGGACGAATCCAAAGTAATGCAAGCCATTCATGTATTGAGCGAACAGGTGGACGAACTAACAACTCATGCTAGGCAACCTACACAACCAGTAAACGTTGTTGACTTAAGTCAGTACTTACACACTCCGACACAGCAAAACACACACATGCTCCAGGAGCCACCAACTTCAAATCCGCAGCCAACCATGTACCATCCACAGTTCATGCCTACACACACATCGCAAATACCCTATCGCCCCCAGAACAACAACCACAACATGGGGAGACATCCAAATAGTCGTAATGTCCGTTTTGCCCAACAGGGAAACTATACCGATAGACCGGGGAATTCTTATGGCCCTCGAAATACAGTACAGGACAGACGCCCGTTCACGTGTAGGGTTGTGGTATGCTTCACTCCCATCCCCGCGAATGTAGAGCCAGGCTGATTACTTGTTATCGGTGCAATCAACAAGGTCATATAGCTCGATGGTGTCAGAACCCCCAACAGTCCACATGACTACAAATAGACGGGGGCTCCACAACCATGACCCCCAGTACTACAACCAGAAGGAAGTCCCATTAACAAACCATTCACCAAGAGATTTAGGCAATCCGCATATCCAGGGGTAATCAGTCCGCCCAACGCGGTCACCGACCCCAGATTCGCCCACCGACCCCAGATTCTCCCCTCTCCCCCCCCCACCAACAGACCTATCACCCAGCCACCGAACCTCGGGGCAAACCATTCCGAAGACACTCAGCACCCCTCATCTGCGAATGGAACCTAGCCAGAACTCCACTACTACTAGCATTACTACAGCTGGGTCAGAGGTCAACCATGTTACTGAACCGCGGGATTCCCCTCCCAAGATAGAGGTGCGCTGTCCCTCTCCCCCACCGATAGTGGTTCCATCTCTTCACACCATCAATAGTGTACACTTGGCAAACAGCATGATACCAATAAACATTAAGGCCCAAGAGTTTTGTGCATTGGTGGACACAGGCGCATCCACATCGTGTCTTAACTCACATCGCTACAAACAAGTAGGGAGTCAGGGGTCATTCCCACTACAGTCAGCTCCACAGGTTAAACTAACTGGGGCAGACGGAGCAACTCTCACGGTCATAGGAATAGTCACATTACCGGTCGTAGTGGCCCACTTGAAATTATCTCAGACATTTTATGTGGTCGATGGGCTACAACAAGACGTCATCTTGGGGTTAGACTTTTTAACAGACCATGCAGCCTCCATTGATTTCACTAAACGACAATTAGTATTACAGCAAGGTCTCACAGCTGCACCATTCCTCACACCGTATGCAACCACACTTGCTCGAGCACCACACTCACTAGCCATCCCTCCACGCGCGGAAGCTTGTTTTTCGGTATTACTTGACTCTGACGCAACTGGACTCACAGGGGTATTGAAACCGTCCCCTAAGCTTGCACAACTATATTCAGTCATAGGTAGTCATTGCTTGGTATCGGTTGACAACAATTCTGCACCATTCCAAGTTCTCAACCCCACTGACACCCCCGTACATATTACAAAAGGGACTGAGATTGCACTTTTTGAAACACTACAGGATGATTTTGATATGGGAATGCAAATATCTGATGGAAACTCGGGACCGTCAACAACCGGACCAAACATCGAGGTGCCGGCCATAACGAATGACCACCACCTCCGTGTCACTGATATTGGCTTGTCATCAACCCCTGACGCAACTCTAGAAATACTTGCAGTGTCCAAGCATGTCACACCTTCTGTCCCCTACGAGTTGAGTCCAACCCAGACAACAGCCGCACGGAATGACCCGTCACCCAGACCAAGCCTTAATATGTCATCGGTCGTCTCTGAGGATCCGTCACCTACTCCAAATGTCCCCACGTCTGCTGACCCCTCGGGTGGAAACATCACCCTGTTGAGTGTACCCCACACGACAGTCACACCGACTGACCAGCCTCCCATGTCAAGTGTCCCCAACCCCTCTGTCATCCCTGATGACCTGTCATCAGGGTCAACTGTACTCCAAACGTCTGTCACCAGTATGGACCTGTCACCAAGGTCAAGTGTCTTCAAACCCTCTGTCAACCCGGATGACCTGTCACCAAGGTCGGATGCCCCCAGGTCGTCTGTCATCAGTATGGACCTGTCACCAAGGTCAAATGTCTTCAAACCCTCTGTCAACCCGGATGACCTGTCACCAAGGTCAGATGCCCCCAAGTCATCTATCATCAGGTCAAGGTCAAGTGTCACCCACCCCTCTGTCACCCCTGATGAGCTGTTACCAAGGTCAATTATACGCCAACCATCTGTCCCCAGTGATGACCTGTCACCAAGTGCCAAGGTATTCAAGCCTGCTGTCACCCCTGATGTGATGTCACCAGGGTCGGATGTCCCCAGGTCGTCTGTCGCCGGTATGGATCCGTCACCAGGGTCAAGTGTCACCCTCCCCTCTGTCAACCCTGATGGCCCGTCACCAAGGTCAACTGTACTCCAATCATCTGTCACCAGTGATGACCTGTCACCAAGTGCCATTGTATTCAAGCCTGCTGTCACCCCTGATGTGATGTCACCAAGGTCGGATGTCCCCAAGTCGTCGGTCACCAGTATGGATCCGTCACCAAGGTCAAACCCTGATGACCACCCACTCCAATCATCAACAGTGATGACCTGTCACTGGATCGCCTGCTGTCACCCCTGATGTGATGTCACCAAGGTCGGATGTCCCCACAAGACCAGTATGGACCACCAAGGTCAAGTGTCACACCCCTCAACACTGATGGCTATCGTCTATCGCCGGGCTGCAGACTTAACAATTGATTTAACTCAAGCTAACCTCACGCGCACGGAACAGGACGCACTTGTGTTACTGCTTGGCTGTCATAGGGATGTGTTCGCAAAGGACATCACAGAGCTTGGACGCACTCACCTCTTTGAATGTTATATTGACACAGGATCACACAAACCACTGCGTCAACGACCCTACCCTGTCAACCCCAATCAACGTGAAGAACTTAGTAAACATTTACAACAAATGTTGGACAATGATATCATTGAACCATCCTTCTCCCCGTGGGCTGCCCCAGTGCTACTGGTCAAGAAGCGTGACCTTACGACGACGCGCTTTTGCGTGGACTTCCGCCGTTTGAATAAGATTTCGACCCTCGAACATTGGCCTCTCGTGAATATAGACCAGTCGTTGATGTCCCTAGGTACCAGTCAAGCATGTAATTACACCAGCCTGGATCTTATGTCTGGATATCACCAAGTTCCCATGGCCGAGGACAGCAAGGAAAAGACAGCCTTCATCGTCCAAGGCGAAGGAGCATACCAATTTAAGGTCATGCCCTTTGGCCTTTTCAACGCCCCCAGCTGTTTTTCCTTCATCATATCATCATTGTTCTCCTCCATGTCCTGGAGATCTGTCCTTAGCTATTTGGATGACCTCCTCATTTACTCAAAAACGTTTGAAGACCACTTGACACATCTAGAGGCAGTCTTCGCCAAACTCCGAATGGCAAATTTACGACTGAAACCCTCAAAGTGCCATTTTGCCCTTTCCACTATCAATTACCTAGGTCATGTGATCTCAAAGGAAGGCGTTGCTATGGACCCAGCCAAGGTTGACAGTGTGGTCACCTACCCTCAACCTACATGCACAAGAGAGCTCCGCTCCTTCTTGGGGTTGGCTGGATACTATAGGAAATTCATAAAGGGTTATGCTAACATTGTCGAACCTCTACATCGCCTACTGCGGAAGGATACTCCTTATGCCTGGACGGCTACCACAGAACAGACATTTGCAACTCTCAAGTCGGCACTCACATCTGCCCCTATCCTAGCATATCCAGACTTCACTAAGCCCTTCATATTGTCGTGTGATGCCTCCGACCAATATGTTGGGTTTGTTCTATCTCAAAAGGGGGAAGATGGCAAGGAACACCCAATCTCATTCGCGGGTAACAGCTTGTCTCCAACACAAGAAATATTCAATCACCGAAAAGGAGTGTCTGGCTATTGTGTTAGGCCTCAAACACTACCACCCATTCTTGGCGGACAGTCACTGTACAGTTGTCACCGACCATGCAGCCCTACAATACTTGAACTCCATCAAGGACGCCACCGGACGACTCGGTCGCTGGAGCATACTGCTATCACAATATGACCTTCACATCACTTACGTCCCCGGGCCCAAGAACGGCAATGCCGACGCCCTCAGCCGACGGCCCTACCCTCCTAGAGAGGATAATGAACAAGAGGAACTACTAGGGATCGATACAATCAGCCACACCATACCAACAGCGGAACATGACGCGACCCAGGTCACAGAACAGGAGACAGACACACCCGATGAGGATACACACCAACCACAGTACCCAGAAGGAATGCCCCCAGATCAACTACGCGGCCTACAACTCGGAGACCCTTCCTTCCGGGAAATTATGGATTATGTGGAAAAGGGGACACTACCCAAGGATGACCAAACAGCCCGGCGTGTCATGCTTGAGGCGGCCGATTATGAAATGGATGAGGGACTTCTCATACACTTCTATACTCCCAGAGATCGCACGGAACTCCCCATGAGGACATACAGGCAGATTTGTGTCCCTGCACCACTCAGACAAGATATCATGAGAGCCTACCATGACCACCTCCTTGCTACACACCCTGGAATAGATCGTTGCTATGCAGCCATGCGACTCAAATATTACTGGAATGGGATGTACAATTTTGTCAAGATGTGGGTTGCCACATGTGTACAATGCCAGGCTGCTAAACGCGACTTTCACTATCGCCCTGCCCCACTGAAACCATTGCAGATCGTCGACGTGTTTGACCGGTGGTCAATAGACCTATTAGGCAAATTTACAACAACCAGCGAGGGGTATCAGTATGTTCTGGTCTGTGTCGACTCTGCTTCAAGATGGTGTGAAGCTTTTCCTCTTAAAACCAAAACAGCAAAGGAAGTCGCGGCAGCATTCTATGATGGCATAATCACCCGACACTCTACCCCGAGAGCTCTTCTGACAGATAATGGGGGTGAGTTCATCTCGCGCCTCCTCACAGAGCTCTGCAAACTGCTTGAAGTCAAGCGACTCCGGACATCCCCATTCCACCCGCAGACTAATGCCGCTGTGGAACGAATGAACAGTGTCATCGCTCAAGCTATCCGGGTCTACTGTGAGGATGCTAGGGAAGCCTGGCCACATCTCCTTCCAAACATTATGGCAGGATACCGACTGAGCCCAGCCATCAACTCTACTGGCTACTTCATGGTCTATGGACGGGAACCCCGGCTTCCTATCGACAACATCTTGCAACCTCTCCCAGATGGCCTCCCGTACACAGTCAGAACAGACCTGCGCCAACTTCTTGACAACTTGGATATTGCTCGACATATCGCTCAGGCCAACGTTAAATCAGCACAAGAGGCATACAAGGCGAGATATGACCTCAAAGCCCGGGACCCCAGCTTCACGGTAGGACAGAAAGTGTGGCTAAAGAAAGGAAGCCTACAGCCTCATATTTCACGAAAGCTCCAAAGGGCCTACACAGGTCCATTCTACATCGTCTTCGCGTACGAAACCCCAAACTACCTGCTACGCCGATGTGGAACACACAGACCACTTCGTTCCCCAGTCCATGCTAACCGCCTCAAGCCATACCTTGGTCCGGAAAACCGCCCCCCGTGACTTACCCCTACCAGATCGCACCAACGCTGGACAAACGGATACTGTAGACACTGATACGGAGGAAGACTGGGATTCCGATGATGAAGTACCACTCTCGGTCTTGCGTAGGAAAACCCAGAAAGAAACTCAACCACCCTTGGTGCCCCCCAGGCCACGATCTCACCAGGGACGAACCAGTCGTAGAGAAGATTTTACAGTCTAGGTGTATGGGAGGTGTCCGACACTACAAGGTGAAGTACGCCGGTGAAACCCGGAGCCGATGGGTACCACACACTGTTTTACCCGACATGCTGATGGAAGACTTCCATGCCCGTCGAACATGGACTATGAAAACCAGACTTAGGACGCAGCGGGAACAACAACAGTCACCGGTACAGGAGCACCCAAACACAGCAACCACCGTGGGTACCTAGGCGTACCGTTATGGCACCAAGCCAACCTTACACTTATCACACACACACACCCAGATTGACCACATGCCACATATTGATTACAAAAGGGAGAGAACCCAACTGTCCTGACTAGTTGATGGGAGGCAGGAGCGTATCCAACCAGTCACACTATCGCCCATCGGTTAGACAAACGAATTCTTGTGGAAAAAAGTTAGACATTGGCCTATTGAGGCGGAGGTTATGTTTCAAGATGAGGTATATGTACATGGCCTGTTGAGGCGCATTCTTGTCGGACGAGATATGTATTCGCCGTGGAGGCGAATTTCCTGGTTTCTTGTCGGACGAGATATGTATTCGCCGTGGAGACGAACTTCCTGGTTTCTTGTCGGACGAGATATGTATTCGACGTGGAGGCGAATTTCCTGGTTTCTTGTCGGATGAGATATGTATTCGCCGTGGAGGCGAATTTCCTGGTTTCTTGTCGGACGAGATATGTATTCGCCGTGGAGACGAACTTCCTGGTTTCTTGTCGGACGAGATATGTATTCGACGTGGAGGCGAATTTCCTGGTTTCTTGTCGGATGAGATATGTATTCGCCGTGGAGGCGAATTTCCTGGTTTCTTGTCGGACGAGATATGTATTCGCCGTGGAGGCGAATTTCCTGGTTTCTTGTCGGACGAGATATGTATTCGCCGTGGAGGCGAATTTCCTGGTTTCTTGTCGGACGAGATATGTATTCGCCGTGAAAGCGAATTTCCTGGAGAACATGAGAGATTATATTTTTATAAGGGTACTAGCCTGTTGAGGCGGTTTTTTGTTGGACGAGATATGTATTCGCCGTGGAAGCGAATTTCCTGGATAATATGAGAGATCTATATTTTTTATATGTGTATTAGCCTATTGAGGCGGAGTCTTGTCCGATGAGATATGAAGTAGCCTATTGAGGCGGAGTCTTGTCCGATGAGATATGAAGTAGCCTATTGAGGCGGAGTCTTGTCCGATGAGATATGAATTAGCCTATTGAGGCGGAGTCTTGTCCGATGAGATATATTAGCCTATTGAGGCGGAATCCTGTCCGAGGTGATATGCATTAGTCTGTTCAATTGGTCATCTGTCCGATGAGGTTATTATCCATCAGGCTGCTAGGGATAAATTCTGGTTGACAATTCTTGGCCGACGAACTTGAGATAATAATTCACAGTATGGGATAGTAACGATTGACAATATGGGCAGCAACATCATAAAAGTGAGTGTGCCACTGTCAAGTGCACGTGATAGTGGCATACATCACAAGCCGTACTGCCACAGGTAGACTGGGACGATGCCTGCCTCCTGCTGATGTGTAGCTAGATATAGATTGTGGAAACAGTACTCCAAGCAAAGCTAAAACAGAATACCGCACAGAGACACGAGGTACGAATCACACACACTTACAAAAACCCGAGACAACGTTACCTAACCATACTGCCCACGCGCCCGGGAAAACTGTATAAATAAAATCCCCATACAAAAATGTCGCGGTAATTTGACTGACGACCACACATCCACAATGTCCTTATTCCCGTATATTTATTTGTTCTCAGACATGATGGTCCCCTGGCTGTTGATGGCTATCATCCTAGGAGGGTCCTGGAGTATACGGGAGGCTGAATGCATAGAGGATGACGACATCCAACGGCTACATTTTGGGGTTTTGTTTAAGAATCTAGGGAGACTTAAGACTTATGACCAGACGTGGGTACATACTTTTGCCCTTACTTTACCAAACACACTCCCCTACAGACCTCACCTTTACATTTCCACGTTGCGTCGCTTCCTATAAGGGCTCTATCGCCAGGTGTAGACAGGCAAAGGACGCCGCAGAACCAATACTGAATTATACTCGCAACATACATAACGCAGCCACCACTCACATACGGGATACCCTTGACACACTTAAACACTTTATTCGAGAGGGGGAAGAGCCAGAGAGCCAGTCCCGCCAACAAAGAAGCTTGTTACCATTTCTGGGAGACATTGCTAAAGGTCTAGCGGGGGTCGCCACGGAAAGGGATTTGAAAATAATTGCCGACCATGTTAGATTATTGGCAGGACAAGTACACATGAGGGACATCGCCTTTAACATCACAGGCCATGCCATGTCCTCCTTTATGTCCCAAACCAATTCCCGACTGGATAATCTGGTTAGGATAGTACAGATTAATCATGATCAAATAGTACGTGCCTCACAGACCACAATTCGTGAAGCCGATTGGTATAAGAAACTATTTTCCCCTACTATTACTCTTGACTACACAGCAACTTCATCTCACCAGCAAGCTAAACTCCCAATCGCAAGACTTAATGCTAAGTACATCTAAGTTGCTTAAAGGACAATTGCCACAAGAACTTGTCCCCTTACCCACATTTGGTGTAGTCTTGAATCGAATTAAAGTACAACTAGCTTTCGATTACCCAGGATTTGACTTGGTGTACAATGACCCTCGTACGTACTATTCCTCTGGCCACGTACAAACCAGACGGAAGGGAAACGTATTGTTCCTGTCCCTGTTGGTTCCCATTACCCCTTCCAAGGATGATATAACCCTCTACCAATCAACTACTGTTCCTGTCCCACTACATGAGGAGTCTAATGACACCACCATAGTCCGGAACCTTGCCCCTATATAGCCATCTCCCGGGAGGAGAAACGCTTCGTCGAATTTACTAAAGAAGAGTTTGAATCCTGTGTAAGCACAACACACACGCACTGTCCTAGGTTACCGGCCGAGAGAAGTTTTGTCAACCCCTCCTGTACGCTAGCCATATTACTGAACGACATTGATTTGGTCCACGACTGGTGTAATTTCCATCTCGTACCCGACAGTGCCCAACCCCAGTTATACGAATTAGGCTCAGATCAATTACTGCTGGTAAGAATCTCAGAGGTTGTCTACACGTGTCAAAACTCTACAAAAATACAGCCAGGCTGTAACTTCTGCATAGCGCCTATCTATTGTTCATGCTCGATCCAGGCCGAAGATAAGATGCTGCCTCCCCGACTCACGGGTTGTCGCCAAGCCCACGATACGTCTTCCCTTAACTATACCCTTAACGTGGCCTTGTTACGACACTTCTTTTCATCCCAAGACATCTTAAATAGGCTACCGACGCTTGTTGCAAGTGAACCCGTACAATATAAAACAGCAGAATTCCGCCTGGCCAACGCGTCTTTCACTAAACTTATCCAAACAGACAAACAGCTAAGTGTAAACCTCCGCCATGCAGTAACAAAAGCCAAAGCTAATGAAATAATCTATACTGACCCCACTGACCCCGTGTATATGAACGCACTGACCAGTACCGAGGAGGGTACTGACTGGTTTGGCTCCGTGGCTTATTCCACATTCGCCATGTGGGGCGTCATAGCGGTCCTGGCAGTTCTACTATTCCTCACCAACCGTCGCATAGCTGCCGTACAGTCGCAGTTATTAATGAGGTCAGCTTTGGCCGTCACAACAGGGGTGACCTCAACACAGGGCCCCTTAATATGGACGCCACCAACTACCACGGGCGGACCTGCCACCACCCCAGCCCTGTCAGTCGCGGCTATACTCAAACCCTTGTGGAACCTCGAAATGATTGTCCTTTTATTTGTGATAACCCTCTTTCTCGCTCTGGCCATATACTTTTATAAGATACAAACCAATGCATCTACCACACTGTATTTAAGTTTTTCTTCCCCTCACCACCATGTCCAAATCAGCGTTTTACGGGTCGATGCCCCACCAACCGTCCTTGCATTATCGCAACCACAGTATATCCCAAACAACGTGCAGATCAAACACCACTGGTTCACATCAGAAATACACATCAAATGGCCCACCGACAATGTATCGCTATGCAACACGCTTACCGATACCCAGGTATCCCTACCAGTAGTGTTAACCGTTCCCCGATACGTGGCCGGGCGTCTGTACAACATTTTGCAAGGCAAATACCTGTTATTTTTGTACTTAGTGCAATTTCGTACGGCCTATCCGGTTATGGCTGGCACATCAACGCCTCCTCCGGCTACAGGGGTTGACCAGTTCACTAACAGAATGCTGGGGGTCTCTATCCGTCTCTTAGTGTTTAGGGGTCGTCATAGGGTTACCTGATCACTTCCAACACTTACAGGTCACATGCGACAATCCACACAAACCCTGTCACACCAACGCATCTCCAACACTTACACGACATATACACCTACTACCACGAACACCTCCGCATACACCGCAACCCCAATATGAAAGGTTGGCTCAGTTGACGATATCACGCACACACACCTACAACATGTACCTACACCCTAAAACACATGGAGGTTCATGGCTGATAACATTTGCCCGTGCTAGCTACGATAGTGAGAAAACCGGGGAGAGATATTCGTAGAGTCATTGGTTGGTAAAGTTCGACGGGAAATCAATACGACAAATTAGCAATTTGTACCATTGGTGTTGATATTGTTGGCCACATAAAAATCATCAGCAATTCCAGTTCGACAGGGGTGTTATAATTACAGTCCGACAGCGGTGTTGATATTGTTGGCCGCATAAAAGTTATCAGCAATTCCAGTTCGACAGGGGTGTTACCCCTGGGACTGCATAAATAATCTGTTGAGTACTATTTATCACTATTATTATATTACGCTATAGATTGAGTTATATTGTATATCTAACTATTTAACGGGGATTATTTCCACACGTACATATATTACATATTGAGTTTACATTATATATCTAGTATTTAATTGGCGTATTGCCCATATATTGTATCTAATTTATTCTTGTTATCAATCTTAAATAATCATGGCTTCATCAACCCCACACCGTGTGGTAGATTACCTTGACGACGACTTTGAAAGACGATCCCCACCAATTAGCATTCCCTACGATGTATGGAACAAATTGTGTCGCTTCTCACTCGTTTTAAAATGCCTGTTTTCATATGTTTATAACATTGGGGATCCGCGGAATTCAAATATTAAAAGATCAGGCGGAATTATTAAACGTGCAGGAAGAAAATTAAGGAGAGGCGTCTTTTCTTGGCAGCCAGCCATTCTTTTTACACCCAGCCCCCCTGATTTGTCTGACAGAATAAGGAGGGCCCTAATTGTAGCCGCGAGACCGTCACGCCTAGCCGCGAGAGACCCGTCCCACCCAGAAAATATAGATCAGGCTTTGGATATCGGGGCGGCGGTACTCCTGATGTATGGCCTGTACTTTGATTTTCCCCTCCTCGTGGGTCTAGGCGTTAAAGCGGCGTTTAGGGACAGGGACGTGACCATTTTATTCCAATTGACTCAACTCCATACTGACATGGGTACGGAACTACGAGGTTACGCGGAAATCCTTTGGCAACTGCTACCCATTCCGGGAACAAGGGTTTGGGAAGCCCTCTCTAATCCAACATCGGATGAGGTGGCAACAGGGGTCAGGCGAGCGGCGTCCCGCTTCCATGAAAGTAGGATGGGATTTTCCTTCAGTAAGGAGGCACTGAGGTTTTGCGCCCTGTGTACTCAGGAAATATTCCCGATCCGAGACACCCGTAGGAAATTTCTGCCGCTCACATTCTGCAAATGGTGTCGACGTGTTCAACACACAGGGTGTGCGGCCACACTTTTGAAAGTAGCAGGTTCTGATTTCCGCCAGGTGACACGAAATGACATGGCACCAGGGGAGCAAACATGCATATGCCTGGTTGTACCCCAAGGCAACGGCATGGACGGGTTGGAGGCCTTTTTGGCTGGGGGTCCCCCACTCCCACGTCTCCCAAGTTGGTTGAATGTCAACCAGTGCCCGGATTGCAAGGTTCCCTATGAGAGCCCGTTCATCGGAGTGTCGGACGGCATGTCGTCCACCCTCCGCCAGCATCCGGCGTTGTTCCCACCCAGCAGCTTTTTAGATCAATATGACGTCATGCCGTTAACAAATTACTACCGCCCCAGAAGAGTTAAAGTAGTCCCGGAGGAATCAATGGTCTGTTTTTATTTAGGGACAGAGTCAGCATTGCCTGACCTTCCTGAAGGCCTCGTCTCCAGTATTAAGAGACGGATGGCCCCTTACCCGGTAGAACAACTGGTCATGAAATTAAAGTTGTTCTACCCCCCTCAAAGCCAGAATCACTGGGATGGTTGTACCTGGAGGTCCTCGCAGGTAGACCCTGAGTGGAAACTTTGACACCCAGGGGCCAGTCAATCGGGGATGCTGGGTCAATAAACAAACAAACAAAAACCCCTACCCAACCGCGTCGTCAAGGGAAGCCAAAATTATATCTCTATAATATTATTATTGACATATTAGCCATTTTACATGTATTCCGTCCGGTTCATATATATTGTTCTTGTTAGACATAGAAAAATTGTACTTAAACCATATTGATAATAATAATTTGTGCTTGATGTTGTAACTTATGTCTGTATTTGTATGGTTGCGGTTAATCAACCCCATGGTCACAACAAGAACAAGGTAAAATACGTAATTAAAGGAAACCAAAAACAAGTAGCTTGGGTCTCGACGTCACAGTCCTATAGAGTGTGGGGACACACTCTTCGTTGGAAGGGGGGTCGTATTATAGGCATGAGATTATGGTCCTTATTACAATAAGAGATATACAATTAACATTATTAATGACAGGGGATTAAGGGGGCAGAAGATACAAATTGTGAGAGTTTTAATAAAATATTTAAGATCGTATTATAAGCATGAGATTATGGTCTTTATTACAATAAGAGATATACAATTAACATTATTAATGACAGGGGATTAAGGGGCAGAAGATACAAATTGTGAGAGTTTTAATAAAATATTTAAGATATGAAGTGATTGGTAACGTTGTAAGGTGGGAGGTTAGGTAGAAAGTCAGTAACGTAGGGAATGAACATGAAAGTAGGTCGCTGGAGCTGGTGAGTGCAGGATAAAGTGAGTCATAGCTTAGATAGAGGAAAAACTACTATACTATCAAGATGGAGCGACGTGGCCGGGGACCTGGCCGGGGACCTGGCCACCAGTTCCTGGTATTCTACGAGCCCTATATGGTTAGGGGAGAGAGACTTTGAGATTCTTGGAATCCACCTCACGGTCGTACAAATATGGTAGTGGGGTACGATATAGAGGTGGGGAGAGATATAGATAGTCAAATTATGGGTTATTGACCAATAGAAAAAATGAAAAGGGTGTTGGCTGTGACGTAGGAACCCAGGTTTAAGCAGGAGCAAAGCTCAGAAACGGGAGTCTGGTGCGGGCCTGCTCTTGCTGTTGGTCACTAGGAACCGTCTGAGAAATTATCTTGAAGCACCAGCATTTTGGCTTAAGACTGAAGCTTCGCGGCTGAAGTCTTATAGAGTGACCATAGAGTAGGTTGACCAGCAACACAGTTTCAATAAAAACTATTGAACGAAGATCATCGTCTTGTGTTTGCTGGATGAACTACGGTAAAGTTCCAAGGGCCCCCGGGTACTGACACTGTACCTCTCGCTCATCCCATATCGTCAGGACCGAAGTACGGGGGTATACCGTAGTTCAGGTAACGACACACCATCCCAGGTACGGGATACCGACAGGTAAAATACCATCTACCTGACAGGTAAAGGTGCTAGTCGGAACGCCTTGGAAATAACAAATCAGACAGCAAAAAGCAAAAATTAAAACGCATAAGCAACATAAATGATGTCAGGTAGTAAGCTCTCAATAATTACTGCTTAGTTATCTAACTTTATGAACTAATTGCAATCACTACAGTTTTCTATAATCTACTCAAGAGATGGAATCAAAATAGGTGTACAGTATATTCCGTCAGGTAACTGAAATTTGAGAAAACGTCCGTATGGGACAACATCTGTATTCCGAATCAAAAGAGGCCATTTGACGTAGTGGTGTAACGATTCATCGATAGTATCGATGTTTGCATAGTCAACTATGCGATACGAATGCATCAATACAAAACACATTTAGGCAATACATCAGGATATTAATATCGCAAGGGCTGTGATACATCGATGTATCGCCACAAGAGACGATATATCCCGATACAACTTAAGTACTACTGAAAGTTGTAAGGAGTATTGCATTAGGAAAAGGAAGGGAGTCTCTTTGAAATTCTTCTGAAGTGAACCTTGTACTGTGAGACGAACTTAAGAATAATGCCGACCTGTCATTGAACCCGTGCATCTGAATAGCGGTGCAGTCCATTTTACCATTAAGGTGCCCAGGGTATGTAAAGCGATAAACTGTCAGTGTTGGCATTGTCTTGGTTACTGTGTAACAGTGTTGAATGTACTGGCGAATTGCGCGGGAACGCATTTACCAGGCAAGTAGCAAGCCAATTTTTGTCGTGTAAGCCCGATAGGCTGCAAAGCTGTATATTTAGTTAGTGTTGAGGCCTTGCCCAACTTTCATTTTCAAAATCATGTCTAAGCCCGGGGCTTTTTTCAAGGTGATAATTTCAAAAACCCAAATCACTTTATTAGGCATTGGGCTAAAAATGGAATTTTAACAATTAAGGACCTTTGTAATGAAGATATTTTAAGTCTTTTGAAGATCTGAAACTCAAATTTGATATTGGAGGAACATATATGTTTTTTGTAATGTTGATAGTGAAACTTTATGTCATGTATATTGGGAATGTGTTGTAACTCAAACCTTCTGGAAAGAACTTGAAAACTGGATAATCCAAAACAAACAGAAATTTGAAATAAGAAAGACTTTGGTTTGGTTTGGTTTTTGGTAATAAGCCATTGCTAAATCATATAATCTTTTATGCTAAAAGTCATATATATATACTTGCACTTTAAAGAATAGAATTCCAAAAGTTAATAATGTCTTAAATTTTTTTAAAGACACTTACACGGTTGAAAAATTCATATCCAGAAGAAACAATAATTTTGATAATTTTCAGAGAAATGGTTTCCTTTATCCTCAGTTTTCAATCTCTGACTTAATCTGTAATCAAACTTGAATAACTTTATTGCATTGTAATTTCTTCATGCTACCAGTTGATGAACTTTGATCATGCATATGTACACTTTTTGCTTTACTTTATATGCTTGTATTCAATTATTGGAACAAATGAAAACAAATCACAAAGAGTTTAAGGTAGCTGGTCACGTGATCATTATCGTATTATAGTTTCAGAACATCACACCGATTACAAATGAGATATTCTTCAAGATCATTAAGGTTAACAGATGTGTTTGTTCAAACATGCCATAGAAAGTCAAGTCAGTGTATATAAGTGGGTTTTTTTCCAACACGTGGGCGGACATACATACATACCATTGCAACCGCTTCACAATATATTATATGCACAAATTTTCTACATACACAATGAATTTTAGCAGAGTGGGTCTTTTATGTTTCCGTAGTTCCACCAGAAGACATTTTGGATAATAAATATCACACTTTTGATATAATCATACACAATTAAGTGTTTTGCCACATATTCTTACAAACTTAGCTGCAAATACTTGCAATACTGCTGACTCACCTTTAAGCAATATTTACGCGTTCACTCACTAAGTCTTTTGTCACTCCAGATGTTTTGTATGCATGCGTTGGTTATGTACAGCAAAGTATACCATGTATACAGCTTAGTATTTCTAAGTAACCCGGCTTCGTCACACTTTGGTGTGAAAGGTGTCAGTTGAGTTTACACAGGACCCTTTGTGTGCCCTGTTGATACCATTTACACTCATATGGTCCTGCTTGCAGGTGGAATATAGCCGGTATGTCACTGCATTCACCATACATTACGGATTTCCATATTGCATTAATACCTACACTGAGCACTTATCATCTTAACTTGACAACGACTGGTAAACATCTTTTGTCTTCAATGAATAACCTGTAAACACCATTCGACAGCTTAACTACTGCACCTGTGACAAACAAATGTACTATGTGAACACCGAGAGGAGAGAGCAAGGTTCACATTCGTCATGTGGAGGCACCTTTAGGACAATTGTGCGTGTAGCTATGAGAAGAAGTACCGCAACCTTGAATATGACTTAGTTCTTTGTCCAGAAAATGTATACCAGTTCAGGTATAAAAAGAGGGGTATGGTCTTACAACAGCACGTAGCTCTCTTGATTCCAGCAGCGAGATTCTGACTTGGTTCCTGTTAAACCCGACAAAGCCATAACATACCATTACATTGATTAACAGTTCACAGAGGTGTCATAGCTCAGCACAGTTATCATTGAGGTACACAGACCAAAATAATGTTCAACACGACCCCTATTAAACTACGTCACTGTTAAGTATCATGTGCACACATCACACCTTGACAATGTTTTTCTCAAACTAATACATCGAAGTGTTCAAACTAATACATCGAAGTGTTCAAACTAATACATCCAAGTGTCCAAACTAATACATCCAAGTGTTCAAACTAATACATCGAAGAGTAAAGAAAGGAAAGAAAAAGAAAGAAAGAAAGATTTATTTTTTTTCGTGTAAGCCCGGTAGGTTGCAAAGCTTTATATTTAGTTAGTGTTGAAAGCTTGCCCAACTTTTCAAAATCATGTGTGAGCCCGGGCTTTTTCTCATAATCGTAGCTACGCCCCTGTTTACCTTCGTCCTTTATTTTGCGCAAGGTACTGACAGATATACCAGTAGCATCGCTGGCTTTTTAGAGTGCACTGTGTGTGCTGTCGGAAATAGTACACATGTACTGAATGACATTGTAGGCAACCTCACGTGTTTGTGAATGAATGACTTGACCCCGTTTACCCAATTTAGAGTGCGACATGATAAGTTTCAAATACCTGCAGAGTTTGATACTCTTTTAACAGTCCACTTTACAAGATACTAGTATACACATGCTCGACCAGAAACACGACATTTGCGAATCATTGCGCAAAAGGGATTACTGCAAGGATCACAAAAATCACGTGCCCGAAGTTTTCGCACCTGTTCCCCCTTCGAGTGGGTATTGGATCAGTTCACGACACGCTCCCCCTCTCCTTTAACAAACGCGTCTTTCGCGCACCTCATTCTAATGTTGGTTGGACAGTAGGGATATTTGTTTGTATCTGTTACATGAACAAAGGAGTTGGTGTAGAAGTGAAAGAGTGTGAACATGTTTCAAACTCTGTGAACTGTACAATACTTGTCTTCAAGCAATTAAAATATGTTTTAGTTGTTTGACACATAACACCATTTATTCACAACTATAAATGATGTCTTAGCTTTGTTAAGAAAGAGAACAAAGATAAGATACAATTTAGACAGTAGACTTAAGAGTTTGTTCAGTGATTCTGAATTCTGATATAAATTACATTGAATTGTTTGTGAACGAATTGGTGTGGAAACACAACTTCCCAAAGGAAACCTAAGTTTCAAATGTATTTTAAGGTGTGCTGAACATGTTTGACTGTACCTTCTTCAACATGAAATGCTGAAATTTTATGAGATCAGCAGCTCTTTAAGTGTGTGTGTGTGTGAAAGTAACACAGGTTTTAATGAATTTATAACTATTCGTAGTCACGATATGGCTGAAATACTGCCACTGTGACTGTAAACTTTAACTCACTCACTCACTCATGATATATCGTCTCGCCTCATTAAACTGGTATCAGGATATATAGTCTCTCCACTTAGACTACGAAGCACAGCTCTAATACCAAGTATGTGCATATTTACACATTTACAACAGTACTTCACATCAGTAATACATTGTAATTATCTTTTTCGAAAGTACAGATAATGAAATTTGTGCAGCTATGTGAACACACCTGTCTGTGTTTTATTGCAATAAGCTGTCTCTCCTTGTATGTCATATATAAGAAGTGTACCTAAGGTCAATTATTTAAACTATAATGTAATTTAAGTATAAACGGTATTACCTACTGATCAGAAAGGCTTATCAGTACTCCACCGCCACCATCCCACCCTAGGCCTACCCCACCCTACACCCTCTCCCTCACACACATGCACACACACACTCCCTAACATGCATATCGCTCCGGCCCATAGACCCAATATTGTAACCTTTTAAACAGACATCATGTGTATGTCAAGAAAGGCAGGCACGTTAATAGTGGTGCTCAGTCATGGGTATCACTTCGCCATGTGTTTCTAATGATCTCCGCGCGTTATGGCGTGGTCCGACGCGCTAACGAACCCGATGTGACAGTTACATTACAAAACCATTGAAATACATGTTAAAGTAGTGTTAATCTTGTAACACTATATTTACCCATTACCAACCATTTACGCGTGTACTAAATATATGACAAACCTAACCCTGGTCATACGAGATTTCAAAGGTATTGAAATGCATGTCCTACAATGACAGCATTTACATACGTTACACATGCTAGAAAACACATGAAAATAATGGCCAGATTTACACACCAAGTAAATACAGACTTGAGTGTTCATTTATTTTAACACCCCTTTAAACGTGTGTAATCTGACAGCCAGATGATACGTAGAAGATCAAACGTTGTTCATATGGCCGCCGGATGAAACGTATATTCCCTAATGTTAGTAAATTTGGGTAACACAGTAATTGTGTGTGGTGTATGGCTCTCTGTAAACTGGATCAATGCCAGGTGGGCGTCACTGTGAGGGTCACGAGCTATTAGTCACTCAATGCGAGTAGAACGGTGACTGGTAGATACGTGCCCCTTTAGGAAAGTTCCACATGATGCCACGTAGCTCATGCATTGACTTACGTCATGGGTATTACAACCATATAAAAGCCGAGCGCTTCACAACACACGCAGAAGAGAAGTTGTACACATAAGACTGTTCGGGTAAGTCATTCATTCCTTTCCAGTCAGTTTCTTATCAAAACGGCCTTCTAGTTTTATTAGTTATTTTACAGGGCATTCGAAAAATTTCCGTCAAACCCACTTTATAGCGATGGAAGATACTGGACATATCGGCGACAATCGCATCATCAAATGTGATAAAATGACGATTTTATCGATATTTAATTAATGTGGTCGTTCAGTTCCATGTCTTGCATTGTGTGCACAATTTCGTGAAAATAGCGACCAAATATCAACGCACATGTTAGTGTTGGAATAGTTGGTGTGTTTGTGCGTGCGTGCGTGCTAGGGTGAAACGGTACAATCTTACCACGGACGCTACATATTGCGGTACAAGGCCTTCGGTACGGTCCGTTTCGGTACGGCCCGTTTTGGTACGGTCCGTTTCGGTATATGTGATATGATCATAATGCAGAAAATTGACATGAGTTAAACTTTGCATTCTTTAATACCATGGGAAAAATACAATAATATTTGTTAGTTTGAACGAACAAAACTGTCATTTCATGACTAGATAGAAGAACTAAAGTCTCACTGGAACCTAGGAGGCCACAGTTGTGTAGCAGACTAGCAAGTAGCCAAGTATGATTTAAGTCACTATCATCAGTAGTATATAGTGTTCCGCTAAAACCACAGTTTTTGAATGTCCACCTTATTGTATTCATATCACGTAGCAATCACACGACTCCCACGACTATCTTTATTAAACTACTTAAGAGATTATTTGTACTCATATCAAGTAGAATCTCCCGCGATTATGTTTATAAATCTACTTAAGAGGTTTAAATAGAGCTTATGTAAACGTTCAAATATTTTGAAGGTAATTATACTTGTGTGGCGTATTTGGTAACTTGCGTGACGTTGACAATCAGTTAAGTAAAAAAAAACAAACAACTTCAATCTTTCAATAATCATGAATTTCAACAATGTGGTTATAGATGAAATTGAAAGTTCTGAAATATGTCATATCCTTGAAGAATTGTTGGTTCATGCTTATGTTATGACTGTTACAGAAACTATTATTAACAAACAAAAGTGTTCAGAAGAAATCATCAAACATAGTCTGAACTGTGTAGATGAAACAGATGTTATTCATCGATGGCGGAAATATGTGACATCTTTATCGTGTGTGTCTAGAATACCATCCATTTACCTTCTTAAATATCAGTGTCTGGATTATAGAAACACAGCTTTGAAAACAGAGTCGTTGACTGAGGAAGTATGTCGTTCTGTGAGGGAAATACTGACACGATAAAAACATGTCAGTGAGCGGTGCAGAGCAGGAAAAGATTCTGCAATCAAAATATTACAATCCAAAGGAACCTGGAGCTTTCGGTGGATTGGATAAGTTGTACTCTAACGTTAAACACTTCGGAATATCCAGAGCAAAGACTAAACGTTGGTTACAATCCCAAGATGTGTATACTTTACACAGACCAGTGAGAAGACGGTTCCCAAGAAACAGAGTCATAACAAGTGGCTTATTTGCTCAGTTTGATGTTGATTTGTGTGATGTTACTAACATTGCAAAATATAATAACAATGTAACCTTTTTATTAGTGGTTATTGATTGCTTTTCCAGATATGTTTGGGTTCGCCCACTATCAAACAAAAATAGTAAAACCGTTCATCATGCTTTGAAAAGTATACTGGATTCAGTTGAAAAGAAACCTATGGCTATACGTTCAGACAAAGGACATGAATTTAATAACCATCTCATGAAAAAATATCTAAAACAACATGTAAAATATTTTACCACACAAAATTCAGGTGTAAAAGCTAACTATGCTGAAAGATTCATACGGACATTGCGAAATATGATGTTTAGATATTTCTCTTACAAAAGATCTTACAGATATATTGATATTCTTGAAGATCTCCTTTCCAATTACAATAAAAGGCCAAACAGGTCTCTTTTTGGGTTGTCAGCTTCTAAAGTGACTAAACAAAATCAAGCAGCACTGTGGTTACAGATATATTCCAACACGGAAAACATAGTGCACAATCAAAACTCTAGGTTATACAAATTTAAGATTGGAGACCTTGTTAGAGTGTCATTGTCAAAAAGAACTTTTGAAAAGGAGTATCAACAAAAGTGGTCAGAAGAAGTATTTAAGGTTGTTGACAGAACTCGGAAAGCTGGAATTCCTGTGTATAGGATTGAAGATTTGCTCTCTGAATAAATCAATGGTTCTTTTTACAATGAAGAATTGCAACGAGTGAAGAAAGATGACAATCTTTGGCATATTGATCATGTCATAAAAACTCGTTGGAAAGGAAGAGGAAGAAATACAATAAAACAGTCTTTAGTTAAGTGGAGTGGATTCCCGTCGAAGTTCAATTCATGGATAGATGCAAGTGAGATTGTTGAAGATGAGAGAACAGAGGCTGATTATAAATAGTGACAGCAATGATAATCTTTTCTCTGATAATAAACCATATGATTTCATTGCTTACTTTAGACATCCCATTGTCATGGAAGGTTATTGGAGCATAGCATTAACAGAATTTTATGCTAAAAGATCTGCACAAGGGACAAACAGAAAGAAGAAAGGTACCACTATAACAGATAATTTATTATATATCCACTGTTCAATTTGTGAACCTATTCTTGTTGATGGTGAACCCAAACCACTACTTCGAAGAATATATCCTAATAAACCTAATACATGGAATGCTGAATTGCAGGATTATCAATATATCAAATGTCG
The DNA here is from genome assembly GCF_003918875.1 of Haliotis rubra. Taxonomy (NCBI): domain Eukaryota; kingdom Metazoa; phylum Mollusca; class Gastropoda; order Lepetellida; family Haliotidae; genus Haliotis; species Haliotis rubra. The sequence goes on along the minus strand of NW_025765698.1, from coordinate 33,962 downwards.
TTCAATCAATACAACTACACATGAGATAAGAATATATATAACTAATCATAAAGGAGAACCAGCAGCATTCTTTAAGGAGAGAGTGTCAATGTCACTTCACCTCAAACGTTACCCTTTCCTGGTATAATTTACAATGTCAGTGTTACAGAGTTCTACAGAGATTGGACAATCCTTGTATGTTCCAAATGCCAACCTTTGGGTGAAACATTATTCTAACGTTGCCAAAGGAGAACATATTCCCTCAAAACAGTTGATTTCAACTATGAACACTTCAAATGGAATTACATCAAGCAATCGAAAGGAGACCACGCCCCCTTCTGTTGAAAATAACAAGATGCAACAGTCAGATATAAAAATGGTGAGCCCTAGTGAACAGGCAGTACAACAAGCTAAAGCTGAAATAGTACGCAATCCCGATTCAGTTTCCCACACTGCCATGGTTAAAACTAAAAAAAAAAGCAAAAAGGTGGTAGTATACCAAGAACCATTGGTAAGAGAAGAAGTGGGACGCAACCTAAGAACAAACTAAAGAAGAAAGAGAAAGCAGGAAGGGAAATAGCCAAGAGAAAACGGATTGGTGGGAAAAGAGGAAGATCATTATTACCAGATATCTTCAGTTCTTAAATCATCATCTTCAGAACATTTCAAGAAGAACATTAACATGGCAATGTTATCGAGTGATTCAAAATTCTTCAGTGAAATTCAACCATCAGAACTGGATCTTTTTACCCTTCCCCCAACACAAACCGCTGTACAAAGATCATATATACAAGAATACAGATCAATATCACCTCTGACGGAATCATCACCAATTGAATTTCATATAAGTGGTCAAAATGCATTGGAATACATGTATTTAGATCTAAGAAGATCTAGTTTGTATATTAAATGCAAAATCCTTAAGTCTGATGGAACATCCTTAGATCGTAGCCATGAATGTGCACCCGTTAACCTGTTTCTTCACAGCTTGTTTTCACAAGTTGATGTATGGATACAAGGACGTTTGATTAATTCTACAAGTAATCACTACCCATACAGAGCCATGTTTTACGTGATGATGAACAGCAGTAGGGATACATCAGAAAGCACATTAACGTCACAGATGTACTATAAAGACACTCGGGAAGCAATGGATGACCCTGATCCGAATGGAGCAAACGAAGGACTTTATCAGCGATGGGAGTTCACACAGGGAAGCAAAACATTTGACATGGAGGGTCCCATTTACCATGATCTCTTTCGAATGAAACGTTATCTTCTAAACCAGGTTGATGTTCAAGTGAAGTTATACAGAAGCTCGACAAGTTTTTGTCTTATGTCAAAATACAACACAGAAAATTATATGATTCGATTAGAAGACGCAGTTTTGAAAGTAATGAAAGTTTCCGTAAATCCAGGTGTAATTTGGGGTCATAATGAAGCTCTTGGTCTTACTAACTGTAAGTATATGTATTGCAAAACAGAAATAAAAATGATGTCTATCCCCCAAGGTCAGGTTGGCTTTTCATGGGACCAAATATTTTCGCGGACACGCCCAAGTAAAGTTATTATTGCATTTGTTTATTCAAAAGCAGTTGCTGGGGATTTGCACAAAAATCCTTTCTCGTTTGCAAATTTTGATTTGAGACAGATCACTTTATTCTGTGATGGAGTAGCCGTTGGAGATTCGGGACCGATGAAGTTAACATACAACCAAACCTCAGGTCAAACTGTCATACCCTTGTTTGTTAATATGTTACGTGCATCAGGGGCCTAGGATAGTGAACATAACATTAATTTGAATGTAACTCGTGATGAACTTTCTGGTGAATATGCATTGTACACTTTTCAGTTGGAACCATTGTTCAGTTGTCATCATGAAACTTCATATCTTACATTGCAAAAACAAGGTTACCTGAGATTAGAAGCTCAGTTCGGAACAGCTTTAACAGAGACAACAAACTGTATAGTTTATGGAGAATTTCCTGGATATTTTGAGATCGATAAAGCTAGAAGTGTTATAGTTTAGGACTAATTGACTGTGCTCCCAATATGTCAGTGGAGCGATAGCAGCAACATCACCATTAACAGAATCAACGACTGCATCAACATGAATACGGACCAAATGAATTGTGTTATACAGTGTGATCATATTCTTCGACAATATGTTGTAGGAGTGTTTGCATCGGATCAATTGTTGAGGTATTTTGCTAAGTAAAATCAGAGATCATCATGGCAGAAAGAAGCATACATCGTAAATACTGACCCCATTTCAAAACCTGGAAATCATTGGTTAGCTATTTATCATGAAAACAGTAGGAATATGGAAGTATTTGATAGTCTCGGAATGTTATCAACTAGTTATTCTCAAAAGAATATTTACTCTTTCTTGTTGAACATAAAACACAGAGATTATAGAATCAGATTTAACGAGTATCAATTACAAAGTTTTCATTCCAATGTGTGTGCTCAATATGTATTATTTTACTTAATGTTTCGTCTAAGAGGATATTCAATGGATGAAATTATTAATCGATTCGACAAAGAGGATAAAAATGTACATGATGTATATGTTTTTGATTATATATTGAAAAGATATCCAGAATGTCTCAGTTCTTCTCGTGAGCTATACTGTGCATATCCTGTCTAACTTGATACTATATCATTAAGGTTTGATTCTCAATTCTGATTGTATAATGTCGAATGATATATCACCTGTTTTGTTAATTCCAAGTCCAAGTACTATTTACATAGCAGGATGTTCACAATCAGGTAAATCTATGTTTACTAAAAGATTAATTGAGAATGCCAATTCTATGTTTACAAAACCATTTCAGAAAGTTCTGTATGCATATTCTGTCTGGCAACCTTTGTATGAAAAAATTGAGAGAAATAATAATTCTCGAGAGTTGTTTGTAGAATTCCATAAAGGAATACCTTCTGAAGAAAAACTAATTGAACTTTCGGGAAATCAAAATGATCATAGTTTGTTGGTTATTGATGATTTGATTGATGATGTCGTATCTAATCAACATATGTGTAAAGTATTCACTGCTACAAGCCATCATTTGAATATTTAGAAGACAGATTTAGAAGACAAATGCAACCGAACGAATGCAAAGTCAGAGACTAATCCACGGGTGAAAGGATCAAAGATGTCACAAAAAAGGAGAATTAAATCAAAGCATGTAACACCTTTACTGTGGTGTAGATATTAGAGGTATTAGTGGGGCGGTGGGGTTGCCTAATGGTTAAAGCGTTGGCTCGTCACGCCGAAGACCCGGGTTCGAATCCCCACATGGGCACAATGTGTGAAGCCCATTTCTCGTGTCCCCCGCCGTGATATTGCTGGAATATTGATAAAAGCGGCGTAAAACCAAACTCAGTCAGTCAGTCAGTATTAGAGGTAGTATTATTGTTATTATATTATTATTATAAAAAACAACAACAATGATTTCTGTACATATAATTTCTTTATTACATTGAATATATGTTTGTGATGATGACATTAACAATATATATCAATTGTAATAAATTCAATGCAAACAGTTACATTTTTTTTTCCGTCTATTTTACAACAGGTTTCAGTACTAACCTCAGAGGTTTGGTTGAAATACCATCATCTTGCACTTCTCTTTTGCAATAGAAGTAACTTAACCCCCAACGTTCTTGTCTGTAACTATAAACATGATTGTTGTGTGCTCGAAACCCATGATTGATAGAAGATTTGCTCTCTTTTCTAAAGGGGCGGTGGGGTAGCCTAGTGGTTAAAGCGTTGGCTCGTCACGCCGAAGACCCGGGTTCGATTCCCCACATGGGCACAATGTGTGAAGCCCATTTCTCGTGTCCCCCGCCGTGATATTGCTGGAATATTGCTAAAAGCGGCGTGACTCAGTCAGTCTCTTTTCTAAATAATACATCTTTGTACATTTCAACAACGTTCTTCAGTCCTCTCTTGCTGAGACCTTTAGAACTAACTTTCAAATTGTCATCACTACAATCTTTACTTTTAGCTAAGACGTAAGTCTTTGAATTGAGCGAGATCATCTCAAAACCTTGGCTTTCCAACTTGAAAACACCCGGTGTCCTTTTATCCCTCAAGGCGTGGAAAGAGCAACATTCTCTGGGGAAGAAGTGATTCACAGCATCAGATTCAATGTTATCTCTATCACAAAACCCCATTAACATATGATCAAATTCATCTTTCTTATCTTTCTTTATGATATCAGATAAGGTTCTACCACTTATTGCAAAATATAAACTATCAGTATCAATCTGTAGACACTCAAAATCAGATCTATCAACAAAATTATCAAGGAAGTCATAATAAAATTCCAGCATGCGTTTCTTAGCATACTGTAAAATGAAAAAACCAAGAACATTTGGAAGTGAAAGTTTGATAGTTTTCTTTGCCGTTTGCAACTCATAATCATCGTCTTCCAGTTCACATATTGACACGAATGTTGGAGAATTTACTTTTATTTTTGCTTTATCAACCCCATGAAGATAAATACATTTTTTGTGAGCTTCTTGATTCAGAAGCATAGACCCATACGCTGAATTTCCAATTAATTTGAAAACTTCCCCCATAACAGCAAAATCAGGATTAGCATCCCCTAACCGACGGGCTTGTGTTACCTTTTCTGCAAAGTAAAGGAAACATTTGTTCCTTCCATATTTTACTACTTGATGAACTTTCGTAACATGTAAACCATGCAATAAATACCATTTTAGTAGAGGAGTAGCCAACAATAAATGTCGTGCTTTCATCCCACCTACTAGTAAAGTCCTGACATCTTTCTTCATATTGCGTGATTCTGAATGATTTTGCATGTGCTGACCAATTACCTCATAAGGTACTTTAGTGGTAACAAATAAGGGTGACATTTCTGCAAATTGATCATACAATGGATCCGGCACTGCTATGTCAACTTCAACCAAACCAAACAGGGAGTCATCCAACACCCCCTCTAAAATATTTGCTTCAGTAACTGAACTCTGATGATAATTACGTGAGAATGGATATTGCCTTTGCAAGAGAAAGTCTTGAAATTCAGTTGTCCCTCGTAAAATACGGAACTCACATTCCCAAATTACCAGGATGTCATACCCTTGAGATCTGATAAAAGTTTCTCTCTCCATAGTCCTCTTATATCTTTGATATTCTTTATCACCAACAATTGTTTGTTTCTTTTTTGGTGAACAATTAGGTTTTTGACAACCATGAAAATAACATCCATAAAATTCGAAGCAACACTTTTTCTCTCTACTATAACCGTCTACAAAATATGGTCCAATTGCGTTCTCTTTACCTTTACCTTAGTTTATGGTGTATAGTCATATTTTTCTTGAATGATAGCCAATCTAACCAGTCATAAGCCGCAGTATATGTTTCCGATTGATATCTTTTAAAAAAATGATTTTCTTTTTTTTTTGGTTTCATCTGGTAACCATCTCACATAGTATGATACAGGCATCTCCTGTGCTATGCAATTGAGATACAAAGCATTCGCATCATATCCAACACATGATTTGCATGATTTGTTAGGGTTACCTCGTAAATGAGTTTCTCCTGCTTTATGATACCTTGTGAAAATAATGGATGGACCCCCAACCACTCCTTGCTTTACTGCATGATATAAAGATTTATTTCCTTCATTGAATAATGAAAAGCTGGAATTGTTTTCATGGGCACAGTTAAACAATAACTTCCTTGCAATGCCTGGCACAGATATAGCCTCTTTAAAAATATCAATATGCAGTTTAGTCCAGTAGAAATGTTTAAGTTTAGAAACACCTTCAATTCCTGGAAAAACATCTAGATTATTGTACCATATAAGAAAGTCTTTTAGAGATAATATTCGCTCTGACTTCCATATCTCTTTTAAGTACTTATAATTTTCTTCTTTAGATTTGGGTATCTCACGTAATTTCATCATAGATAAAATCTCACTAGAATCCTTATCAGGATTATATGTACATTTCTTAAGATACTGTGAACTACAAGGGTCTTCTAAAGTATTACATTGTTTGAGATTTGACCAAAAAGCTTAAATAGGTGGTAGTTGTTTCTCTTTTAAAACATCAATATCTGTAAAATATTCATAACAAAAGAATCCCTTTTTCTGAGAAACACCAAAATTTAATAAGAAATCAGCATAACTAGTACCAGGAGGAAGATACTGAGAAAGATCTAAAAACATAAACTGAGAGTTAGCAATGCACAAAACTAGTCTTGTTAGATTCAGCCAAACCAAGGGAGTGAGCTAAACGTGCTTTCACTAAATTCAAATCATACTTTGGTGAATTGAATCCGGTCACTGGTATCTGACTAACATAAGTATTTAATTTTTTCTGCATTGATAACAATTGATTATAAAAAAGTTTAGCTGAAACTGAAGAAATAGATAAGATATCCTTTTCTTGTTCGGAAGAATTATGAGTCAAATCTTCCTCAAAGTCACTGTCTTCCAAATCTTCCCTGTCGTTATAACTCACATTCAAGTGATTAGTCTCACACAGTTTTTGCAAGGCACTATGATAGTTAGTTCATCTGCATCATAATCAGCGTCATCGTCGATGACGATATCATTGTCACAATAACTCTGTCCATCTTGAACATTGACACGTCCAGTGTCACAATCTGCATTGTTGTTATCACCAATGGAATGTTTCTTCCAATATTCTAATTGAATATCCAGTTGTGTAAAAACATTTGATATTTTTTCCTTTGTACGCTGATTTGCACAAATGCTAATTTCAGACATATATCCCACCATCTCTTTCAATAATAATTCTGTATTCTCATGAATAAAGCATTTAGGCTGAGTGTAACCTGGAACATTACTACATATGCTTACAGACACTGGTATGTGTTTATGTGTCCATGATTGCTTTTCACTATTTATAACATCAATATTTGGGATAACTTCCAACATAGCTTCAAAATCATACATTATGAACCAATCATACAGTTTGAGGTTAGGAGGAACTTCAACATCAGTTAATTCAAATAATTCTTCCAAAACATTCTTGATTGGTTTACAGTATCCTCCAGGGTATTTAGATTTAGTTTTCCTAAAGAATTCACTTTTTTCATGTCTTTTCAGTCTGTATGGTTTTGGAAAAAGCATATCACAGCATCTACACTTATATCTTTTAGTGAAACCAGCTAAATTAGTTATATAACTCAGATGATTATCAAAACAATTCATATTCAGTGTGGAACGATATCCGTCAGTTTTAGTAGAAAGGTATAAAGGTGTACAATTATCTTCATCTGAATTATAAAAAAACACATTAACATTAATTCCAAACACTCGTTCAAAAGAAGGTACATCATCCGGAATTGATAATCCTTGAAATTATTTTATTTTCCATTTACAAGATTTCTTTTCATTTTGTTTTCCAAATTTTGCTTCATACCATTTTAAAAAAAGAAACTTAGTATCTTTTTCTAATCTCATTAATCCATTACTTTTTCTTTTCTTTTTTCCCAAAAGTATTTGTTTTTTCCTGTGATATGCTAAACATCTAAAAGCACACAAATTATCTGACTTATCACCAAAAGTAATTAGGTTCATTTTGTTTTTTAACCATGGTGGCGTATGCTCATTCCCATTCCCTAACGTATAAGAGGTACGATATATTGTGTACACAATATTTGTAACTAAAACAGCTTTCCATTTAGTATTTGGTCTTTGTAACATTATGTAATCTTCAATATTCTTATCTTCTATTTTCTTAAGGACTCGTTTTAGGCTTTGTAAATTTAGGATCAAAAGAGGTTTGTCAAATAAATCAGCATTATGGTATGGAATGAAGTAACGGTATTGACCTGTATCCAAGTTTTGCAAAATAATGCCAAATGATAAATTTAGTTTGAAGGATTGATTTTCCTGTTGATAAATATACTTCAATTGTGATTCGAAGTTTATCTCATTAATATCACTTCCGCCTAAAGGGAAATTAAATTTTCGAACCATTTTCTTTACATTGAAATCATCGTGAGGTTTCAAAATTATTGATTTATAAGTTTCATATGTTTCTTTTAAAGGTTCATCTATTAACTCACCATCTTCATTATTCCATGGTTTACTGATATCATTGACCCAAGGTTCGTCCTGTGTAGATCCACCACCACCATATTGATTGTGATTAAGTATTTGATGAACAGTTACAAGTATTTTGTTGGGAAATCTTTTATTACATTTCCTGCAATTGTAAGCAATAGATAGCTTTTTGTTATGACATGTTCGTTGATGTAAACATAAACTTTTTAAAGTATGAAATGATTTCGAACACTTTTTACAATTTTGTTTCTTCTTCTTCATGTAAATTTCACAAACCTTAATGTGATTATTAAACAAAGTGCGGTTATAAAACTTTGTGTTACACTCAGTACAAGTATACCTCTTTCTAATTTTACATTTGCGATCATGTATCAGATACAGAATTCTACACTTACCCTCATACCCACATACACAATTATAAACATTTTGTGCACAATGGTGTGTATATTTTCTTGAATAAATGTTACCACAGTCCTCACATAGTTCCCTACCAGTTAATCGGGTTTTTTTTCTTAGGTTAATTAAATGTTTTATCTTGGTGGTATAATTGTTCTGATTATGTTGATTACAATAGTGACGGGTATAGCGAAAACATATTATTCCGCATCTATCACATAGGTGCTTGCGGTCATTACCGGAATAAGAGAAAATCTTCATCGTCGACGTTGACATCATCAGCTCAACATTTCATCAGGTCCTTGAGCACTGTCAGCGCTTTGTACAAATCAATTGGGGGAAGCCCAACTTGATTGTATCTCATGGGTATTGTATTTTCTGGGGAAACGAAACGCTGCAAATTACAATACCAATATTCACGCTTCTTATTGAAAAATCATGGCATTCAAATGATATACAAACATTGGTAGTAATACCAAATGTAAATAATGAGTTGTGAGAGGTAGTTGATTGTTTGGGGTTTGTTTTTTGTTGTTGTTGGTGGTTTTTTTTTTAAAGATAAATACTTAGTTGTGATAGGTAGGTTTTTGTGGGGTTTGTCTTAAATATGTACATTTGAGTACTAAACACAGGATTTAAAATAATATCAACAAATATAATATTTAAAAATCAAATCATTCAAATTTAATACAGACATTAAGCAGTAATATCAAGATAAAATTAGTTGACAGAGGTATTTAAGCATATTTCAGCATCAAACATAAGATTTAGAAGCAAATATCAACAATATATAATATTGAATATATATATATTGAGCATTAACACAAAAGATTAAAAAATATCATCATTAAAACAGTTTAGACTAATTTATGGGTTGACTTATTGTGTCCTGAAACAACATTTAAAATCTCACAATATAAGAGAACAAATGAAACCAACATCTAATACACATTTTCTACACAGTATTTTGATTATAACTTGAAGGTGATCTCTCTTGTTCTTTAGGAGTAAAATAACGTTTCTGGTATGTCTTAAAGAATAAGTATATATCTGAGTATTTAACACAGGATTCATAATGTTGAATAATATCAATAATACAAGTCAATAATTTATTATTTGACAATCATGACATTCAAATGTAATCCAAACAGCACCGGTAATATCAAACATAAATAATTAGTTGTAAGAGGTAGATAGGTATATGTTAAGTAAAAACCAGGTTCTATGGATAGTCAACTTAAAATACAGAACAGCAGCAGTAATACTTAACATAAATACTAAGTTGTGAGAGGTAGTTCTTTGGTATGTCTTAAATATTAGCATAATTGCAGGAAAAGTTGTGTTCTATGGATGATCAACTTCAAATGTATATAAACATCAGCAGTAATATTCAAGATAAATACTTAGTTGTGAGAGGTAGTTTGTTTTGTCTTGTTTTTGTTTTGTTTGTTTTTTTGTTTGTTTTTTTGTCGGAATATCTTAAATAAGTGCATTTGAGTACTAAACACAGGATTTAGAAGAATATCAACAACATATAAAGTCAACATTCAACACATCCAAGATAAATATTTAGTTGTGAGAGGTAGTTTTTTCGATATGTCTTAGATAAGTACATTTGAGTACTAAACACAGGATTTAGAACAATATCAACAAGATATAAAGTCAATATGGAACAAGTTTTGATGGATAACAACTTCTTTATTTCGTGAGTGCGACGTTTCGATACAGATTCTTGTACCGTTGTCAAGCAAGAGTGATACATGAAGTGGAGGAGCTGCATATATATACTGTATATAACAATGAAACAACATACATTGTAATTGACAAAGGAAACAACATAATTGCCATAATTGGTTAAGCAGTAAGCTGATGAAGCCAGTGAGTACACAAAGGATAGTGAATGGAAGCCAGAGATGTATAAATACAGGAGTAGTTACAATGAAGGAGATGTTTATACAATAGGTGCGATGTTTATACAATAGATTGGGCTTGGTGGAGGAGTGGATCATAAGCTGATGGAATGAAGTATCCTTGGTCACGGGTGATGGTGGGCTTATGGCGTTTGATGTGAATGGCTTCGGTGAGCTTGCGTTTAGTGAAGTCCGTTTGGTTGTTGGCGAGAATGGTGAAGTCGGACCACTTTATTTGATGATTTGGGTTTGCTTTGATGTGGTCAGAGATAGCTGATTTGGTGTCGGAATTAGCAACAGTAATTTGTTTGCCAATATTACTTTCAATCATTATAAAATTACAACATTGCAAATATTATAAACACAGTTATATATTAACTTATTATGTATTTATTTATGAATTTATTATCAACTTACAGATGAAAAGGTTGATGGGTGATGTGTAAGTGACTCCTGAGATTTACTGATTGATGATGTGCTGGTGGTTCTTTCAGTTGACTGCATAAAAAAACAAACATGTTCGTTAATTATTGTAATAGGAACTCATAATTCTAAATATTTTCTTAGCCAATATTACTTTAATCATTGTAATTGGTAACATTTACAAGTATTGTAAAAGACATGTTGCATTATTCATTAATAACAATTGATATTTAATCCTAATGATAAAAACAGAGTACCTGTTTTGGGCAATCGCTACCAGCGATTCGTAATCTGGTCTTCCTGGGATAGGTCACCATCTCACATGTTATGGCACTGCCAGTCAGCTGCACAAAGTGCAAATTTGGAAACATGTTTCCATCGATGATTGTTGATTTCATTGGCCAATTGTTTCCTTCTAGTCGGTTGATTTCAGTAAAGACTTTGTCTTGTGCGAAAACATCACATGGTCGTACATAATTACAATGCATGTATGTTCTAGAAATGAAATCACATCGCTTCGGTTCTGTAGCTACAGTTGCCAACAAAACGATGCCTAATATCTTTATTTCACTTATATCAGCTCTGACTTATAGTTCGTCGGATAATGTGATAATGTTGTAGTTTCGTATCCATTGATGCTCGCTCGCGACTGATTGTAGCGGAGACTTTCTTGAAATGGAACATAGCGCAAAAAACCCAAAACAACACAGTCAGCTGAGCAAAAAGTTCAATATAGAACTAACTTTATGGATAACAACTTCTTTTTATTCGTGAGTGCGACGTTTCGATACAGATTCTTGTACCGTTGTTATCCATAAAGTTTGTTCTATATTGTTCTTTCCAACTTCTAAAATGCCACTCAAAGAAGTTGGGCAAAAAAGTTGTGTTAACGATGTTGAATGCGTTGATCACCGCGCGAGAGATTCATACTATAGTCTTTTTCAAATAATATTATATACTTTTTTTTCTGTGAAAAGATTATATTCATGCCGAAAAAAATTGTACTCTCGCGTAACTTTGATTCTTGGATATAAGGGAAAGTACGGCGAAATTCATGTATTAAATAGATGATTTCATTTTGTGTACGTACTGCTTACTTTATTCATTGATCCAGCAAATTGAAAATGCCTAATATTCCACTCGTGAATGAAACGTTTGTTGAATAATTATATTTAGTGTGCTTGCATGTAATGCAGAAATTCGGAACTTTTTGTCAGCGAGGCGTGGCATTGCATGTACATCAAAATATTGCTTCGTGACGTTAGTCGAGACTTAATTTACGAGCTTGCATGAAAATTTCCGCGATCCAGGAATCAAGGTTATTCACGAATTTGGATTACAGTTCTGCATATATGATATAGGAGACTAAGTAACACTGTATCGATAAATAGTCGATAAATAACCATGCTATACTTTGGCTATAAATTCCCGAATAAATCCATTTTCGTTTTTACGATTGCATTTACATTCCAGACCATATAGTGATTCGTTTGGTAAGCTCACGTGTCGATGTGAATTATATTCATTCATTTCAATTCTGCACTCATGGGGAGCAGATAACGTTATAAATCTGAATTTACATTGTCATTCCTAATGAGACTATGGATCATTGATATTTGCTAAATCTTATGAGGGATAAGTATAGCTCTAGATAAGTGCCATACATTATAAAACGTCACGAATGAAATCTGAAACCATTCAGAACGAAAAAGCGTGGTTGTAGGGGAACTAATAGTACTACTATCATCACATCAACATTTACTGTAGTGAAATCACCTATGTCCCAGAAATGTTCATGTTTTAAAACAACAATACACAAATCAGATCTTGTCGAATGTGACTCTGTTGATGGTATAAATAATATATAGTAAACCAATTAACACAACACTGTAGTCATATGACGGTTACCAGTCTGTGTGACTGATCACTGTCAATGTTCTAAATCAATCTGGATCCGCCCCTGCTTAGAACGGAATAAAGGATAACTAAAAACGTATTTTCAATGAACATAGCAGAACTGGTATTTCGTCTGCTGTGCCCAGTCAAAACTATATCGTGTTGTTGGAGGTGAAAAATACAAACTTTGTACATGAAAATAGATATGTACAGGAAACTTGCAATCAACCATCCTGTTATTAAACTCAGCTGGAACTAGCAATCAGCTGTGTACACATGTTTTGCTCGAATCTACCGGTGATTTAGTTATAAACGATCCGAACATATAACATCAAAGAAATTCTATTCCGTTACCAGAATAGGTTATATCTCAAGCAATTATTGTAACAGAGATTATACATAGTGCTATCGTTTAAGTATAATGCATGTTTCTCAAATATGTTTAACATAATAATTAACACTCTGCACCTTTGGTTACGTGGCTTACATTTTACACAGGAGACAGTTTGACAAGTCACCGTTGACTTCCTGGGGTACCTGGTTCTGTTTGATTTTACAAACTGTTGGCCATTAATTTAAGAAATACAGTTCGCTCTACCACCATGTATAGTGTAATAAAGCACACTTTCGCCCTGAACTATTATAGATAAAGTACGAGGACGCTTGCGTGCATGGTGGTAGAGCGAACTGTATTTCTTTTTCTAAGATGCCAAATTTAATACTTTCTAGGGATAATTACGATTAATTTAAGGCAGAAAACAAACGACCGTTTCGGTGACCTAAATTATGAATCCTCGCACAGGGCTAACTGGCGCGCTGTTCTATTGATGTGTCTGCCCCCCCCTACGTTAAGACGAACGTTACCAGAAAAAAACAAATGATAACAGTTTGATGACGGTTTACATTCGGATTAAATATCTTCTCTAAACTATTTTAATTACATTTGTCATTAACGTAAACCATATGGGGCAATATGAACGTCGCATTTCTACTACCAACGTAAGTTTAGATCAGTACATCCAGATGAAGCTGAGTAGTCAAGCGACATTCCACGATTGCATTGTGGGAATGTAAACATTGCGAACGTTACGGTGTCGCTGAAAACTTGTGAGTCGAATTGACACATTTTAACCGTCGTAAAACATAAACGTAATGTTTCCACCAGTGATGTTAGCTGCGTGAAGCAACTGCAAACCAAGAAACGGGATGCAACGGCGTAGTTTACTGTAGGAGGCCGTACGAGGCGATGGCAACTGACATGCATCGTGACGTCGCTTACATTGTGACGTAATGTAAAATGGTTCGATTACGAGGGGGCACACTAGAATGGCGCAGTGACAGGATAAAGTCATTCAATTGTTACGTCATCAAAAAAACTATACCTTAATTGTCTGTTAATGTTTGTTTTTTCGATTGTTCTAACCGCTAGGCATCTTAGAATGTAAAATATGACTTCAATGAGTCAATAACGCGGGTCAAGGGGTCCATGGATGACGAGCCGGTATTTAGTTTGTGATTGCTGAGAATAATGTAAAATTGATGCTACCGCGGTAGGCGCGAAAAGCGGACCCTCATGAACATGGTAAGCGGAAGTGGTGACTGGTGAACGTATAGAATGAGGTGACGCCATTTCACGCACGTTTTCTGCGATGTTACTGCAAAGAGTGAAAATGGGATCAAATGTAATCAAATAAAATGAAATCAAGGAATATCGTTTTATTATGTGTTTTCTGTCATCATACGTTTTCGGATGGCACCCGCGTTAAAACGAGGTGTGTTGCACCTCGACGCTGTTCGTCTGATTTGAAACAACTGAAAAAGAAATGGAGGCCAGCTACTGATCCGCGCTAGTATCTGCAGTAGCTGTCTTGCTGACTGGATGGTCTCTGCTTGTAGACGAGCTGAGGCAGTCTCGAACTTCCGGGAAAAAAGCGGCATATATTTTGACAATGATTCGATTTCTAGACATTTAGAAAAGGTTTATAAAGGTCAATATAATTACGGTACGAAAACCGAAAATACTGAATTTTTGGATAGCATTACGGTATACTGAACGGCAGGCAAAATACCGCGGTATACCGTTTCACTCCTAGTGCGTGCCTGACCTAAGGGACTCTTCACATCGAATTAAGCGAACGGACATCGTAATGTAATCATTTTCCTCTTCTTTTTCTCATGTTTACTTAGTTAAGTATTAATATTGTACTAAAACTCCGCTGTCTTTCATTCACAGACGATCACTTGTAACAACATGTTGCGAACGTACGTCGTATGTTATCTGCTCCTCATCAGCGGTCTGGGCGTCTGTGGCACAGGTAAGTGGACCCTCACAACCACCTGTCACGTTCCGTTAGGAAGCAGCTTCTTCACGACAATGTTCGGCTGTACTGACGGTACTTCAGCTTCTTCACACGACAATGTTCGACTGTACTGACGGTACTTCAGCTTCTTCACATGACAATGTTCGACTGTACTGACGGTACTTCAGCTTCTTCACACGACAATGTTCGGCTGTACTGACGGTACTTCAGCTTCTTCACATGACAATGTTCGACTGTACTGACGGTACTTCAGCTTCTTCACACGACAATGTTCGACTGTACTGACGGTACTTCAGCTTCTTCACACGACAATGTTCGGCTGTACTGACGGTACTTCAGCTTCTTCACACCACAATGTTCGGCTGTACTGACGGTACTTCAGCTTCTTCACACGACAATGTTCGGCTGTACTGACGGTACTTCAGCTTCTTCACACGACAATGTCCGGCTGTACTGACGGTACTTCAGCTTCTTCACACGACAATGTTCGACTGTACTGACGGTACTTCAGCTTCTTCACGACAATGTTCGACTGTACTGACGGTACTTCAGCTTCTTCACACGACAATGTTCGGCTGTACTGACGGTACTTCAGCTTCTTCACATGACAATGTTCGGCTGTACTGACGGTACTTCAGCTTCTTCACACGACAATGTTCGGCTGTACTGACGGTACTTCAGCTTCTTCACACGACAATGTTCGGCTGTACTGACGGTACTTCAGCTTCTTCACACGACAATGTTCGGCTGTACTGACGGTACTTCAGCTTCTTCACACGACAATGTTCGGCTGTACTGACGGTACTTCAGCTTCTTCACACGACAATGTTCGGCTGTACTGACGGTACTTCAGCTTCTTCACGACAATATTCGACTGTACTGACGGTACTTCAGCTTCTTCACGACAATGTTCGACTGTACTGACGGTACTTCAGCTTCTTCACACGACAATGTTCGGCTGTACTGACGGTACTTCAGCTTCTTCACGACAATGTTCGGCTGTACTGACGGAACTTCAGCTTCTTCACGACAATGTTCGGCTGTACTGACGGTACTTCAGCTTCTTCACACGACAATGTTCGGCTGTACTGACGGTACTTCAGCTTCTTCACACGACAATGTTCGGCTGTACTGACGGTACTTCAGCTTCTTCACACGACAATGTTCGGCTGTACTGACGGTACTTCAGCTTCTTCACGACAATGTTCGGCTGTACTGACGGAACTTCAGCTTCTTCACGACAATGTTCGGCTGTACTGACGGTACTTCAGCTTCTTCACACGACAATGTTCGGCTGTACTGACGGTACTTCAGCTTCTTCATACGACAATGTTCGGCTGTACTGACGGTACTTCAGCTTCTTCACGACAATGTTCGGCTGTACTGACGGTACTTCAGCTTCTTCACGACAATGTTCGGCTGTACTGACGGTACTTCAGCTTCTTCACGCGACAATGTTCGGCTGTACTGACGGTACTTCAGCTTCTTCACGACAATGTTCGGCTGTACTGACGGAACTTCAGCTTCTTCACACGACAATGTTCGGCTGTACTGACGGTACTTCAGCTTCTTCACACGACAATGTTCGGCTGTACTGACGGTACTTCAGCTTCTTCACACGACAATGTTCGGCTGTACTGACGGTACTTCAGCTTCTTCACACGACAATGTTCGGCTGTACTGACGGTACTTCAGCTTCTTCACACGACAATGTTCGGCTGTACTGACGGTACTTCAGCTTCTTCACACGACAATGTTCGGCTGTACTGACGGTACTTCAGCTTCTTCACACGACAATGTTCGGCTGTACTGACGGTACTTCAGCTTCTTCACGACAATGTTCGGCTGTACTGACGGTACTTCAGCTTCTTCACACGACAATGTTCGGCTGTACTGACGGTACTTCAGCTTCTTCACGACAATGTTCGGCTGTACTGACGGAACTTCAGCTTCTTCACACGACAATGTTCGGCTGTACTGACGGAACTTCAGCTTCTTCACGACAATGTTCGGCTGTACTGACGGTACTTCAGCTTCTTCACACGACATGTTCGGCTGTACTGACGGTACTTCAGCTTCTTCACGACAATGTTCGGCTGTACTGACGGAACTTCAGCTTCTTCACACGACAATGTTCGGCTGTACTGACGGTACTTCAGCTTCTTCACGACAATGTTCGGCTGTACTGACGGTACTTCAGCTTCTTCACACGACAATGTTCGGCTGTACTGACGGTACTTCAGCTTCTTCACGACAATGTTCGGCTGTACTGACGGTACTTCAGCTTCTTCACGACAATGTTCGGCTGTACTGACGGTAACTTCAGCTTCTTCACGACAATGTTCGGCTGTACTGACGGTACTTCAGCTTCTTCACGACAATGTTCGGCTGTACTGACGGTACTTCAGCTTCTTCACGCTGTACTGACTGGTACTTCAGCTTCTTCACACGACAATGTTCGACTGTACTGACGGTACTTCAGCTTCTTCACACGACAATGTTCGGCTGTACTGACGGTACTTCAGCTTCTTCACGACAATGTTCGGCTGTACTGACGGTACTTCAGCTTCTTCACACGACAATGTTCGGCTGTACTGACGGTACTTCAGCTTCTTCACACGACAATGTTCGGCTGTACTGACGGTACTTCAGCTTCTTCACACGACAATGTTCGGCTGTACTGACGGTACTTCAGCTTCTTCACACCACAATTTTCCACTGTACTGACGGTACTTCAGCTTCTTCACACGACAATGTTCGGCTGTACTGACGGTACTTCAGCTTCTTCACACCACAATGTTCGGCTGTACTGACGGTACTTCAGCTTCTTCATCACAATGTTCGGCTGTACTGACGGAACTTCAGCTCCTTCACACGACAATGTTCGACTGTACTGGCTGTACTTCAGCTCCTTCATCACAATGTTTGGCTGTACTGGCGGTACTTCAGCTTCTTCACACGACAATGTTCAGCTGTACTTGCTGTACTTCAGCTCCTTCACACGACAATGTTCGGCTGTACTGACGGTACTTCAGCTTCTTCACACGACAATGTTCGGCTGTACTGACGGTACTTCAGCTTCTTCACGACAATGTTCGGCTGTACTGAGGGTACTTCAGCTTCTTCACACGACAATGTTCGGCTGTACTGACGGAACTTCAGCTTCTTCACACGACAATGTTCGGCTGTACTGACGGAACTTCAGCTTCTTCACGACAATGTTCGGCTGTACTGACGGTACTTCAGCTTCTTCACACGACAATGTTCGGCTGTACTGACGGTACTTCAGCTTCTTCACACGACAATGTTCGGCTGTACTGACGGTACTTCAGCTTCTTCACGACAATGTTCGGCTGTACTGACGGTACTTCAGCTTCTTCACGACAATGTTCGACTGTACTGGCTGTACTTCAGCTTCTTCACACGACAATGTTCGGCTGTACTGACGGTACTTCAGCTTCTTCACACGACAATGTTCGGCTGTACTGACGGTACTTCAGCTTCTTCACACGACAATGTTCGGCTGTACTGACGGTACTTCAGCTTCTTCACACGACAATGTTCGGCTGTACTGACGGTACTTCAGCTTCTTCACACGACAATGTTCGGCTGTACTGACGGTACTTCAGCTTCTTCACACGACAATGTTCGGCTGTACTGACGGTACTTCAGCTTCTTCACACGACAATGTTCGGCTGTACTGACGGTACTTCAGCTTCTTCACACGACAATGTTCGGCTGTACTGACGGTACTTCAGCTTCTTCACACGACAATGTTCGGCTGTACTGACGGTACTTCAGCTTCTTCACACGACAATGTTCGGCTGTACTGACGGTACTTCAGCTTCTTCACACGACAATGTTCGGCTGTACTGGCGGTACTTCAGCTCCTTCACACGACAATGTTCGGCTGTACTGGCGGTACTTCAGCTTCTTCACACGACAATGTTCGGCTGTACTGACGGTACTTCAGCTTCTTCACACGACAATGTTCGGCTGTACTGACGGTACTTCAGCTTCTTCATCACAATGTTCGGCTGTACTGACGGTACTTCAGCTTCTTCACACGACAATGTTCGGCTGTACTGACGGTACTTCAGCTTCTTCACACGACAATGTTCGGCTGTACTGACGGTACTTCAGCTTCTTCACACGACAATGTTCGGCTGTACTGACGGTACTTCAGCTCCTTCACACGACAATGTTCGGCTGTACTGACGGTACTTCAGCTCCTTCACACGACAATGTTCGGTACTGACTGTACTGAGCTTCTTCACACGACACTTCAGCTACTTCAGCTCACGACAATGTTCGGCTGTACTGACGGAACTTCAGCTTCTTCACACGACAATGTTCGGCTGTACTGACGGTACTTCAGCTTCTTCACACGACAATGTTCGTTTGTACTGACGGTACTTCAGCTTCTTCACACGACAATGTTCGTTTGTACTGACGGTACTTCAGCTTCTTCACACGACAATGTTCGGCTGTACTGACGGTACTTCAGCTTCTTCACACGACAATGTTCGTTTGTACTGACGGTACTTCAGCTTCTTCACACGACAATGTTCGGCTGTACTGACGGTACTTCAGCTTCTTCACACGACAATGTTCGGCTGTACTGACGGTACTTCAGCTCCTTCATCACAATGTCCGGCTGTACTGACGGTACTTCAGCTTCTTCACACGACAATGTTCGGCTGTACTGACGGTACTTCAGCTTCTTCACACGACAATGTTCGGCTGTACTGACGGTACTTCAGCTTCTTCACACGACAATGTTCGGCTGTACTGACGGTACTTCAGCTTCTTCACACGACAATGTTCGGCTGTACTGACGGTACTTCAGCTCCTTCATCACAATGTTCGGCTGTACTGACGGTACTTCAGCTTCTTCACACGACAATGTTCGGCTGTACTGACGGTACTTCAGCTCCTTCATCACAATGTCCGGCTGTACTGACGGTACTTCAGCTTCTTCACACGACAATGTTCGGCTGTACTGACGGTACTTCAGCTTCTTCATCACAATGTTCGGCTGTACTGACGGTACTTCAGCTTCTTCACACGACAATGTTCGGCTGTAATGACGGTACTTCAGCTTCTTCACACGACAATGTTCGGCTGTACTGACGGTACTTCAGCTTCTTCAGCACAATGATCGGCTGTACTGACGGTACTTCAGCTTCTTCACACGACAATGTTCGGCTTGAAGGTACTTCAGCTTCTTCACGACAATGTTCGACTGTACTGACGGTACTTCAGCTTCTTCACTCGACAATGTTCGGCTGTACTGACGGAACTTCAGCTTCTTCACACGACAATGTTCGACTGACGGTACTTTAGCTACATCACAATGTCGGTACTGACTTCTTCTACTTCACACGACAATGTTCGGCTGTACTGACGGTACTTCAGCTCCTTCATCACGACAATGTACGGCTGTACTGCTTCAGCTTTCACAAGACAATGTTCGGCTGTAATGAGGGTACTTCAGCTTCTTCACGACAATGTTCTACTGTACTGACGGTACTTCAGCTCCTTCATCACAATGTCCGGCTGTACTGACGGTACTTCAGCTTCTTCACACGACAATGTTCGACTATACTGACGGTACTTTAGCTCCTTCATCACAATGTCCGGCTGTACTGACGGTACTTCAGCTTCTTCACACGACAATGTTCGGCTGTACTGACGGTACTTCAGCTCCTTCATCACAATGTCCGGCTGTACTGACGGTACTTCAGCTTCTTCACAAGACAATGTTCGGCTGTAATGAGGGTACTTCAGCTTCTTCACGACAATGTTCGACTGTACTGACGGTACTTCAGCTTCTTCACTCGACAATGTTCGGCTGTACTGACGGAACTTCAGCTTCTTCAGACGACAATGTTTGACTGTACTGACGGTACTTCATCTACTTCACACGACAATGTTCGGCTGTACTGAGGGTACTTCAGCTTCTTCACACGACAATGTTCGGCTGTACTGACGGAACTTCAGCTTCTTCACACGACAATGTTCGGCTGCAATGAGGGAACATCAGCTTCTTCACGACAATGTTCGGCTGTACTGAGGGAACTTCAGCTTCTTCACGAGAATGTTCGGCTGTACTGACGGAACTTCAGCTTCTTCACACGACAATGTTCGGCTGTAATGAGGGAACTTCAGCTTCTTCACGACAATGTTCGACTGTACTGACGTTACTTCAGCTTCTTCACACCACAATGTTCGGCTGTAATGAGGGAACTTCAGCTTCTTCACGACAATGTTCGACTGTACTGACGGTACTTCAGCTTCTTCACACCACAGTGTTCTGCTGTACTGAGGGAACTTCAGCTTCTTGACACCACAATGTTCGGCTGTACTGAGGGAACTTCAGCTTCTTCACACGAGTATGTTCAGCTGTACTGACCGTACTTCAGCTTCTTCACACGACAATGTTGAGCTGTACTGACGGTACTTCAGCTTCTTCAGCACAACGTTCGGCTGTACTGACGGTACTTCAGCTTCTCCATACGACAATGTTCGGCTGTACTGACGGTACTTCAGCTTCTTGACAAGACAATGTTCGGCTGTACTGACGGTACTTCAGCTTCTTCACACGACAATGTTCGGCTGCAATGAGGGAACTTCAGCTTCTTCACGACAATGTTCGGCTGTACTGAGGGTACTTCAGCTTCTTCACGACAATGTTCGGCTGTACTGACGGAACTTCAGCTTCTTCACACGACAATGTTCGGCTGTAATGAGGGAACTTCAGCTTCTTCACGACAATGTTCGACTGTACTGACGGTACTTCAGCTTCTTCACACCACAGTGTTCGGCTGTACTGAGGGAACTTCAGCTTCTTGACACCACAATGTTCGGCTGTACTGAGGGAACTTCAGCTTCTTCACACGAGTATGTTCAGCTGTACTGACCGTACTTCAGCTTCTTCACACGACAATGTTCGACTGTACTGACGGTACTTCAGCTTCTTCATCACAACGTTCGGCTGTACTGACGGTACTTCAGCTTCTTCATACGACAATGTTCGGCTGTACTGACGGTACTTCAGCTTCTTAACAAGACAATGTTCGGCTGTACTGACTGTACTTCAGCTTCTTCACACGACAATGTTCGGCTGTACTGACGGTACTTCAGCTTCTTCACACGACATATTTAATGCAGATCCATGCTATCTTCCGGTTCCGAGTCATCCCATTTAGATCAGACTTCCTGTTTCAAGGATTTCTCTACCAATTTTGTCTTCCATAACTATTACTATAGGTAATAGCTTATAACGAGTTATGTAATAATCCTATTTACTCTGTCCAAAAAAAAAGTAAATCTTTTTCATATTGTAATAGTAGTATAATAAGTAATGGCCTACCAAGTTTATTTAGTGGAGACTGTTTATCCAGTCTATATCCTACTTCTTTGTTTTGCCAACGTGTTTTTGTGCTTAATTATAATACCGGCGAAACTTTAGTATCTTTGTGCATAATACTTTTATTGTAACTGGCACACAATATACAATTCGCTAAAATATCTTCGAGTCAATATCACTTGAATTAATTTTTCATCAACTTTCGGTTTTGAGTTTTGAAGTTGGTTAGGTTTATTTGTGGGAACATTGGCCACTCCGTCCCGGTGTGCGTTCTGTCTCGTGGTTACCATTTTATGTACCATTTCGACCATTATTAAACAACCATAATAAACATGGCTGCTTCTGTCATGTTAAGGTCAAGGTCAGGGGAGCACTTTTGACGAAACGTTGGTTTAACCGTCTACGTTTGTCAGTCTGACGGTTAACTATACAAAAAAGCAATGGGTTGAGTAATGATTGTTCTATTTTTTTAAATGTCAGTGATTGAGATACTTCTGGTTTGAGAGTTTTGGTGAACATTGCATCTGGTTAGAAAAAAATCCAATGTCAAGGTCAGCATATAAACGTCAAGGTCAAAGTTCTGTTTGTATGCATGGTTGAATCAGCATCAGATTTGAGGTATTGTCATGATTAAATGATTAAAGCAGCAAGACCCTTCGATAGTCATGGAAGACATTACACCAGTCCCTATGTCCGTGTCAAAACCATTAAGGTCATTGTGTTATTGTGGGGTTTTATAAGGGAACAGTGGTGAAATCACTGTGAAGAAAATGATTCTATGTTTTTTCAAGAATCGGCTGTTACTCTACGAATTCTTGACTTTCTATCTTGTATCGTATAAAATTTGGAGTAAGAAACCTAATGCATGAAATATGTTTTCAAGAGGACAAGGAGAAGAGTTTCTGGGATAGCCCGTGGGCCTGGGTCCCCGCTGTTGTGGGTGGAACTGTAGCAGGTGCGGTACTGGGGCCAGTTGCTATCGGGGCCGGGATGTATACAGCTGCGACGACGGGAGTTGGCGCGGGGCTCGTTGCAGCTGCACAGTCTACAGGTACATTTGAGTACAGTGGAGTAGCGATTTCTTGATCTCCAATTTATTGATACGAGGTGATTTCAAACATGAAAACAATGTTTATCCAGAACCAGAGCTACATGATGAAATAATACAAGGATCAAATAACCAGACCAAATCACTGCATACTGAACAAACATGTTAATGGAAGGGATATAGGCTTGGAACTGAAATGTGCAATACAATGGGCGAATATGTGGCAGCAGGATATATACTGAGTCAAAAAAGAAACTTCACAAAATGAAAAATAATGAATAATTTTTCTCTGATGATACATCTATGTATCCGAAATGGGATCCCTATCTTTCGACTCTAGAAAAACGTTAGCAAAACCCACTCAAACCCATCCATTCGTCGTGCAAATGACGTTAGTGCCAAATCAGGTTTTGCACGTGAAGTCGATCACGTGATCTTCGCATCGAAGTTTTCTTCATATGCACGTGTTTGCATTGGCCTCAAGAATTGAAAAAACACTTTTAAACCACTGTTCTAACGGTACTTGAAATGCAACGATTGCCAAATGTGCAACGTGAACGTGCCGTTGGCATGTTGTAGGCGGGAAGATCAATTATTGACGTCGCAAGAGCAATGGGATGCAGCCGTCGTACTGTGTATGACTTGCAAGGTCGTCTACAACAAACTGGCACCACTTCTGATCGCCCAAGGTCGGGTCGTCCACGTGTGACGTCACGAGCAGAAGACCGTCCTACGTCACCTACTTGACAGATTTCTGCCAGCTACACGAACCAGGGCTGAGATGTTTAGAGGTCGACTGTCCTCACAGACCATTCGAAATCGGTTGCGGGCTGCCAATCTCCATTCTCGACGTCCACATCGTGGGCCAATATTGACGCCGTTTCATCAACGTCAACGTCTCGCTGTGGGCCCACCGTCACCTCCGATGGACCCAGAGACTGGAATCTTTAGCGATGAATCCAGGTTTACCTCAGATTCGCGGACGGCAGGCATAGAGTCTGGAGACGACGTCGTGCACAATGTTGTGTACAGGAAGTCGACAGATTCGGGGGCGGAAGTTGCATGGTGTGGGGTGCTTTCTGTGGGAACAACCGTTCCCGACTTCTGGTCATCCGTGGAAACCTCACAGCTGCTGCTTACCGCGACCAGGTGCTCACCCCTGAACTCGTTCCTTTCATGGCGGCCCATGGCCCAGGTCTACAGTTCCAGCATGATAATGCTCGGCCGCATACCGCGATGTTGACACGAAATTTCCTTCAAAACGCTGGAATCAACGTCATGGACTGGCCATCGAGGTCCACTGACCTTAATCCAATAGAGCACGTTTGGGATGCACTTGGGAGAAGGCTTCGTGGTCTTAGGAACCAACCCAAGAATTTGCAGGAACTTGGCGCTGCCTTGCAAGAACAATTGCGCAGTTCACAAGCATCAGGCAGTCGATGAGGAGACGCTGTTTGGCAGTGGTGAATGCGCGGGGCGGCCATACACGATATTGAACTGAGAAATTTCGCATTTTTATTCTTGTGACTTGACATTCTGTATACCCATGTTTTGGAACGGCGGTGTAGCCTAATGGAACTGATTATGACACTGTCAGTGTATCGAGTACAACACACAGATCTCAGCAATGAAATAATAACACTTTAACCATCTTACCATCTCTTGTTCTTTTATAGTGCCTTGAAGAAAGAATGTGAAGTTTCTTTTTTGACTCAGTATATTTCGTTTCTCTGTGAATGTCCATAACTTGTCGCAGTCTTGAAGCCTGCAATAATGCTGGAAGCAGTAAGTCGACATTTCCCAAACATAGCCCCAACCCCCACCCCAACTATATAATATGTAAAGGTTCATCACTGAAATCGGCGACAAGATCGAAAACCGGACAATATTCGCACACATCAACCAATATATCGTATTTTAAAGGTCTCACAAGTATCAAGAGCTTTTGTCCATATCACCGATGTGTGTGTGTAGGAGGCATATACACGTGCTTTCTGTGGGGATGCATTTGTTAGTTTTTATTGAATCGTCAAAGACCGAGTTGCTGTGCCGGAAGTATACAATTCTAGGTCGTCGGCGCTTGGCTTTACTAGGTTACACGACACCAAATGTTTTCCCATAGATTTCTGTAGTAACCTTCACTTTTTTTAAATTATCCAGACTACCAACAGCCATTCCAGGTAGACAAAGGGTTCAGTCAGGCCTTAAAACTACAATAAAACATAATTCCTGGCCAAATTGTCCGGCTCATTTTCCGAGCACAGGAAGCGGAACACATCAACCCCAGTTCCGCACCAAATGTCACCTACTGGAAAATACTTGTACACACAATAACCATAAGTCATGGTGATAAAATGACAGCACTAAATAATTAAAATTGTGGTCAGTTTTAATTGCTGGATGGATGTGCTTAAAAACATAAACATCTCACACAATTTCATCCAATCACAGTTGTCACAAGTCTCTATCTCTTCAGTTGTTTACACACGGTTCTCGCTCAGGGAGCATATGATTCTGATTTAGTGTAGTGGATCCACTGCCGTTACTGCTGCTGGTGTAGCTGTAGCTGTAGCAGGAGCAGGCGCTGGCTACTTCGCTGGCCAGCGACCAGAACTGGGATAAACAGTCCACAATATTAGTAAAACCCTATTAACTGCAGAACTGCTTAACTCTAAAACTTAAGGTAATCTATGCGCGGAATATGATTTAGTTTGTTTTTGTGTGGAAACACTAAAAATTATCATTTCCATATTCCTTTGAGAATATGTAACTCACATTTAATTGTGCAATATTATTTGGAAGCACCTTAAGAGTTTCTGATTATATTTGTACTCGTCAGTTATTCACTCGTGTATGTCTTGCGGCACTTCCTACTCAATCAAAACTCTCATGGTTTATGATGTTTCATTTTGATTAAATGTGTGATGTTAGAATGCAAACATAATGTAATCTACATCACTCATTAATATCATATAATCGTCCACGTTAATGAAATAGTTCAAACACTAAGTTGTGTTTCTGAAATAATTCTGATTCTTTGTCGTTGTAATCGGCTTTGTAGGTGTGAACAGTTTTCAGCATTTAAGTGTTCGTGATCCAATTTGCTGCATCTATACATTGTCTTTTTACTTTAAATTGGTTGCATAGTTCAATTGTTTTGAGTACTGCTCCAAGTTGAAGTCAAATAAATTACATTCGATAAAAGTGTTGAGAACAAAATGCTGGGGGTGTATACGGTCTATGTTATATAATATCATTCAGGCTGAAATGCGCAGAGTGTGTGTGTGTCGGATATATGACTTACATCACAGAGAATAAAAGACGGGAAGGGTATATCGGATATATGACTTCCATCACAGAGAATAAAAGGCGGGAAGGGTATATCGGATATATGACTTCCATCACACAGAATGAAAGGCGGGAAGGGTATATCGGATATATGACTTCAATCACATAAAATGAAAGACGGGAAGGGTATATCGGATATATGACTTCCATCACTCAGAATAAAAGGCGGGAAGGGTATATCGGATATATGACTTCCATCACACAGAATGAAAGGCGGGAAGGGTATATCGGATATATGACTTCCATCACACAAAAATGAAAGACGGGAAGGGTATATCGGATATATGACTTCCATCACAGAGAATAAAAGGCGGGAAGGGTATATCGGATATATGACTTCCATCACACAGAATGAAAGGCGGGAAGGGTATATCGGATATATGACTTCCATCACATAAAATGAAAGACGGGAAGGGCATATCGGATATATGACTTCCATCACACAGAATAAAAGGCGGGAAGGGTATATCGGATATATGACTTCCATCACATTGAATGAAAGGCGGAAGGGTATATCGGATATATGACTTCCATCACACAAAATGAAAGACGGAAGGGTATATCGGATATATGACTTCCATCACACAGAATAAAAGGCGGGAAGGGTATATCGGATATACGACTTCCATCACACAGAATGAAAGGCGGAAGGGTATATCGGATATATGACTCCATCACACAAAATAAAAGACGGGAAGGGTATATCGGATATATGACTTCCATCACAGAGAATAAAAGGCGGGAAGGGTATATCGATATATGACTTCCATCACACAGAATGAAAGACGGGGAAGGGTATATCGGATATAAGCACTCCATCACACAGAATGAAAGACGGAAGGGTATATCGGATATATGACTTCCATCACACAGAATAACAGGACGGGAAGAGTATATCGGATATATGACTTCCATCACAGAAATGAAAGACGGAAGGGTATATCGGATATATGACTTCCATCACACAGAATAAAAGACGGAAGGGTATATCGGATATATGGCTTCCATCACACAGAATAAAAGATCGGGAAGGGTATATCGGATATATGGCTTCCATCACAGAGAGAATAAAAAGACGGGAAGGGTATATCGGATATATAACTAACACCACACAGAACGAAAGACGGAAGGGTATATCGGATATATGACTTCCAGCACACAGAATAAAAGACGGAAGGGTATATCGGATACATGACTTCCATCACAACAGAATAAAAGACGGAAGGGTATATCGGATATATGACTTCCATCACACAGAATAAAAGACGGGAAGGGTATATCGGATATGACTTCCATCACACAGAAATAAAAAGACGGAAGGGTATATCGGATATATGACTTCCATCACACAGAATAAAAAGACGGAAGGGTATATCGGATATATGACTTCCATCACACAGAATGAAAGACGGAAGGGTATATCGGATACATGACTTCCATCACACAGAATAAAAGACGGGAAGGGTATATCGGATATATGACTTCCATCACACAGAATAAAAAGACGGAAGGGTATATCGGATATATGACTTCCATCACAATAGAATAAAAGACGGAAGGGTATATCGGATATATGACTCTAATCACACTAGAATGAAAGACGGAAGGGTATATCGGATATATGACTTCCATCACACAGAATAAAGGACGGAAGGGTATATCGGATATATGACTTCCATCACAGAGAATGAAAGACGGAAGGGTATATCGGATACATGACTTCCATCACACAGAATAAAAAGACGGAAGGGTATATCGGATATATGACTTCCATCACACAGAATAAAAAAGAAGGACTGGAAGGGCATATCGGATATAGACGGAAGCTTCCATCACAGATTATGAATGAAAAGACGGGAAGACGGTATATCGGATACATAACTAACACCACAGATTATGAAAAACGGAAGGGTATTATCGTACATGATCTAATAATACGGATATATGACTTCCGAATAAAAGCACACAGAATAAAGACGGAAGGGTATATCGATATATGACTTCCAGCACAAAAGACAGAATAAAAAATAAGAAAATGCAAAAGGGAAGGGTATTATCGGATATATGACTTCCATCACACAGAATAAAAGACGGGAAGGGTATATCGGATATATGACTTCCATCACACAGAATAAAAAGACGGGGTATATCGGATATATACGACTCCATCACATAAGGGTATGACTTCCATGAAAGACACGGATACAGACTCCATCACACAGAATAAAAGATCGAAGCGTATATCGATATATGACTTCCATCACAATAGAATAAAAGACGGGGGTAAGGATATGTATATCACAGAGAATCGGATATATGACTTGCGAACATCACACAGAATAAAAGAGGGAAGGGCATATCCATGACCAAAAGAAGGGAAGGTATATCGGATATATGACTTCCACTTCCATCACACAGAAAGGGTATATCGAAAAGACGGAAGGGTATATCGGATATATGACTTCCATCACACAGAATAAAAGACGGAAGGGTATATCGGATATATGACTTCCATCATTACACAGAATGAAAAGACGGGAAGGTATATCGGATATATGACTTCCATCACACAAGAATAAAAAGACGGAAGGGTATATCGGATATATGGACTTCCATCACAGAGAATAAAAGAGACGGAAGATATATATATCCAGAATGATATATGACTTCCATCACACAGAATAAAAGACGGAAGGGTATATCAAGATATATGGCTTCATCACACAGAATAAAAGACGGGGAAGGGTATATCGGATATATGATCTTCCAGCACAGAGAATGAAAGACGGAAGGGTATATCGGATATATAATCAATAACACAGAATAAAAGACGGAAGTGAAGGACATATATCGATATATGACTTCCAGCACACAGAATAAAAAGACGGAAGGGTATATCGGGATATACGACTTCCAGCACACAGAATAAAAGACCGGAAGGGTATATCGGATATATGACTTCCAGCACACAGAATAAAAAGACGGGAAGGGTATATCGGATATATGACTTCCATCACAGAATGAAAGACGGAAGGGTATATCGGATATATGACTTCCATCACACAGAATAAAAAGACGGAAGGGTATATCTGATATATGACTCCATCAATACAGAATGAAAGACGGAAGGGTATATCGGATATATATGACTCCATCACACAGAATAAAAAGACGGAAGGGTATATCGGATATACGACTCCATCACACAGAATAAAAGACGGGAAGGGTATATCGGATATACATGACTCCATCACACAGAATAAAAAGACGGAAGGGTATATCGGATATAAGCCGGCATACTTCCATCACACAGAATAAAGGACTGGAAGGGTATATCAGATTACATGTATCTCCATCACAGGAGAATAAAAGATCTGGAAGGGTGATATCTGGATATATGGTCTCCAGCACAGACAGAATAAAAAGACGGGAAGGGTATATCGGATATATAACTACAATAATCACACAGAATAAAAGACGGGAAGGGTATATCGGATATATGACCTTGTTAACAATAAGAATAAAAGACGGACGGGTATATGGGATATATTACGATCATCACACAGAATAAAAGACGGGAAGGGTATATCGATATACGACTCCATCACACAGAATAAATAAAAGACGCAAAGGGTATATCGATATATGGACTTCCATCACACAGAATAAAAAGACGGAAGAGCATATCGGATATATGACTTCCATCACACAGAATAAAAAGACAGGGAAGGGTATATCGGATATAAGGACTCATCACACAGAATGAAAGACGGAAGGGTACATCGATACATGACTCCATCATTAATAAGAATAAAAGAAGGAAGGGCAGGACCGATATATGACTTCCATCACACAGAATAGTAGACGGCAGGGTATATCGATATACGACTTCCATCACACAGAATAAAAAGACGGAAGGGTATATCGATATATGACTCCATCACACAGAATGAAAGTACGGGAAGGGTATATCGATATGATGACTTCCATCAATAGAAACGAAAGACGGAAGGGTATATCGGATATATGACTCCATCACAATAATAAGAGAATGAAAGACGGAAGGGTATATCGATTATATGACTTCCATCACACAGAATGAAAGACGCGGGAAGCGTATATCTGATATACGACTCCATCACACAGAATAAAAAGATTTAGCTGGCATATCGATATATGGCTTCCATCACAGAGAATGAAAGGCGGAAAGGGTATATCGGATATACGACCGAATAATCACACAGAATAAAAGACGGAAGGGTATATCGGCTATACGACTCCATCACAGAGAGATTGAAAGACGGAAGGGCATATCGGATATTATAAGGACTTCCATCACATATGAATAAAAAGACGGAAGGGTATATTGGATATATAACCAACACCACAACAAGAATAAAAGACGGGAAGGGTATATCGAACATACGACTTCCATCACACGCGAATAAAAGACGGAAGGGTATATCGGACATATGGACCACCATCACATTGCGAATAAAAAGACGGAAGGGTATATCGATATGAATGACTTCCATCACACAGAATGAAAGACGGAAGGGTATATCGGATACATGAGATTCCATCACACAGAATAAAAGATCGAAGCCGGCATATCGGATATAAGGATCCATCATTAATAGAACAAAATGATCGAAGGGTATATCGGATACATGACTTCCATCACACAGAATAAAAGACGGAAGGGTATATCGGATATATGACTTCCATCACACAGCACGAAAGACGGAAGGGCATACCGGATATGACTTCCATCACACAGAATAAAAGATCGAAGGGTATATCGGATATATGACTTCCATCACAGAGAACGAAAGACGGAAGCAGCATATCAGATATGCTAACTTCCACCACACAGAATGAAAAGACGGGAAGCGCATATCGATATATGACTTCCATCACACAGAATAAAAGACGACGGTATATCGCATACATGGATTTCCATCACACTGAGAATCAAAGGCGGAAAGGCATAACAATATATGACTCCATCATTAATATAATATGACGGAAGGGTATATCAAGCGACTTCCATCGTTGACATTGATAAGACGGGAAGGGTGACATCGACATGATGACTCCAACCACATTATGAATAAAAGACGGAATAAGTATATTGATACATGACTAACACCACACACAGAATAAAAAGACGGAAGGCGGCGACCGATTACATGACTCATCACACAGAATAAAAGATCGGAAGGGCATATCGGACATACGACCTGAATCTATCAATACTGGTAACGAAAGACGGAAGGGTATATCGATATACGACTCCATCACATTGCGATGAAAGACGGAAGGGTATATCGGATATACGATCCTCCACCACTAACAGAAATGAAAGACGGAAGGGCATAACGGATATATGACTTCCATCACACAGAATAAAAGGACGGAAGGGTATATCGATACATGACTTCCATCACACAGAAATGAAAGACGGAAGGGTATATCGGATATACGACTTCCACCAGCCAGAACGAAAGACGGGCTGGGTATAATCGGATTACATGACTCCATCAATAAGAATAAAAAGACGCAAGCGTATAACGATACATGACTCCATCACAGAGAACGAAAGACCGAAGGGCATATCTGATACATGACCTGCGCCCAATATACTGCGAAAGAAGACGGAAGGGTATAATCGGATACTACGACTTCCAAAGCAATTGGCAGAATAAAAGACGTCTAAAGGGTATATCGACATATGGACTTCCACTCAATAAATATTGCGAATAAAAGACGGAAGGGCATATCGGATATTAAGGACTCTACCCACCACAGAATGAAAGACGGGAAGGGCATATCGGATATATGACTCCATCACACGAACGAAAAGACGGAAGGGCATATCGGATATAATGACTCCATCACACAGAATAAAAGACAGGAAGGGTATATCGATATATGACTCCATCACACAGAATGAAAGATCGGAAGGGCATATCGGACATACGACTCCATCCACAGAATGAAAGACGGAAGAGGGTATATCGAATATATGACTCCATCAAACATAAATCAAAGGCGGAAGGTATATCGGATATAAGGACTTCCACCAATACAGAATGAAAGACGAGAGAAGGGTATATCGATATACGACTCCATCACTGGCAGAATGAAAGACGGAAGGGTATATATCGGATATACGACTTCCACACAGAACATGAAAGACGGGGAAGGGTATATCGGATATTAACCACTCAACTAACTACAAGAATATAAAGACGGAAGGGTATATCGGATATACGACTAACAATCATCAAGAATAAAAAGACGGGAAGGGTATATCGATACATGACTCCAATCAATAGAATGAAAGATCGAAAGGGTATATCGATTACATAACTAACACCACACAGAGTGAAAGGCAGGAAGGTTATATCGGATGTATAACTAACACATTACAGAATAAAAGGCGGGAAGGGTATATCGGATATATTAACCACACACCAAAGAGAATGAAAGACGGGAAGGGTATATCGGATATGTAACTTACACTCACACAGAATGAAAGACGGGGAAGGGCATATCGATATAAACTTTTACCTACACAGAATGAAAGACGGGAAGGGTATATCGATATAGAACTAAGGCACACAGAATCAAAAGACGGGGAGGGCATATCGATATACAAAACTAAGCCAATAATCGGAATGAAAGCCGATAAGGGTATATCGGATATATGAACTAATCCCACAGAATGAAAGATGGGAAGGGTATATCGGATATAAAACTCCAGCCACAGAATGAAAGACGAGGAAAGGGTATATCGGATATAAAACTTCCATCCCAACTGTGAATGAAAAGACAGAAAGGGTATATCGATATAAAAACTAACCTCCACGGAATGAGAATGATGGAGGGTATACTGGATATAGAACTAAAGCCACACACAGAATGAAAGACAGGGAGAGGGTATATTGGATATAAAGCGAATCCACAGAATGAAAAGCCGGGAAGGGTATATCGGTTATAAAAACTAACCACCACAGAATGAAAAGACGGGAAGGGTATATCGGATATAAAGCTAAGCCACACGGAAATGAAAGGCGATAGCGGGTAATATCGGATATAAAACTACCCCCACAGAATGACAGACGGGAAGGAATTATTTCGGATATAAAACTAAGCCACACGGAATAAAAAGCCGGGAAGGGTATGTCGAAT
>NW_025765697.1:0-120958 GCF_003918875.1 Haliotis rubra | reverse complement strand
TTTAGCAGGTGGTATCCATTCTGGCTGCTAAGAGCCACCCACGCCCAATTGGTCTACTGTTAAGGTTTGAGATAGGCTTACATCCTTCTGTGTAATTTTGTACCTGTATGTGGCTTTACTGGTTTGTTGTGGTTTCAGATTGTCCTTAGTGATAATATTGACAGAACCGTTAGATGATAATTAGATGCATCTGTAAGGGTATGGTTACTGGATTTTTTACACTTCTATTGTCTTTGGTCTTGTTACTTTGGTGAAATGAGACTCTTGTTGAGTTATGTCTTTTAAGTTTTAACAGTGCTGGAAAGTCAAGAAGTTTGATCTTGGTCTGGGAAAAAAATGGAGTTGGCTTTGGTAGGATATATAGGATTAGTAGAAATTTGAACCCTGATAATTCCCATGTAGTCACATACACATAGTGGTAATTTACAACCTTAGACTTGCACCTTAAGTGTTGTTATTACTTTTTACAGCATCGCCTAATCCGCATGGAAGATAATCACCTTTGTGATGCTGATTAAAACAGACTATCATATAATGACATACACACTACAGTTACATGTGTAAAAACAATTGTATGGGAAGATAAACGTGTGCGTAGATCCACGCATTTGGGATAATGATGATATGCTTCAACTAAGTCACCGAGTTTGACCCCATTTCACTTGCTGGCAAATTCAAGGAAAATGCCACCAACCTACGTATACAGCATAATGACAAACCCTTTTCTTTCGAACTTTAATAAGTCGCCTGGTTGGATATCCTTTGCTTTGAATCACGATGAACATCCTGTAAGAGAAAGGATCAGTTGAAAATCAGCTTTGTTTAGGAACTACACTCATTGGCATGCGTATATGAATCACCGCCAAATAATGAAGATATACAGTGATGAAATAATGAAAACAAATGGTACAAATCAAAATAAATGTCTGAGCAAGAGTGAGGGTTAATATTTATTGGCAATATTTCAACCATATCGTGACGTGAACACCACTATTATATAGCAGGTAAAAAATAGAAATTAAAACCCTGTTGTCGAAGAACAATAACACTACTAGAGTATCGCAGATATTAAGGCAGTAGGTATGTAGGTACTAATATGTTATCATAAACGATAATTATCATAAGAAGATATTATCAAAGAGATCAAGACAATATAAAAACAGGCTATACACATCGCCACAACTAAAGGTAAATCACCATACAAGGGGATCATGGGGACTGTGTTTTATACAATATTTATTCATTATTAAATGAACGGATTTAAGTCTCCGAATACAATGCGATGGGAAACATTTTACATACATTCATCGTTACAGACAAAAGAAAACACCATTTGAAGAGTAAAGACTTAATGAAAAAGACATTAGTATAATTAACCAATTAGGTAAAAATCGTTTTGTTAAGGTAAAATAGTCATGTACAGATTTTACAATATTTTCATTGATTTCGTCAGAATTTGAGTAACTTCCACAGAATACAGATTGAATATTAAAACCATTTATGTAATAGAAACACTTCAATGGAATAGTAGTAAAATTTGGACAGATAAATAGAAAAAGAATGGCATCTTCATAATGAAAGACCACTCCGTTAACCCTTTTTCATTAGTTTGTGAAGAGTTATCCCCCTTTGTTGACTTGCTAGCGGACGGCATTTTCAGTGATCCTCAGTATGGATGATTTAGAGAAGAGGAAGTTGATTTGAGAATATTATAACAAGGACATCAGATCAGCTCAAGTGATTTCAAGTAGAACAGGCATCCCTTTGTCCACTGTTTATCGTGTTTTGAAAAATATTGCAAATGGATATGGCATTGAGCACCAGGAGGCCTCAGGTAGGACCAGAAAATTGACTGTCGGTGACAGGAGGCGGCTTGGTATTCTTGTTTCTAAACACAAACGAAGGAGTTTAGGAAACTTAAGGCTGCATATGATTGATAGAGGAAGTGTGGCTGTCTGTAAGGTTAGAACTGAGCTGCATGCAATGAGTTGGCAGAAAAGTCGAGGAATTCCATCACCGATCATGAAACCTGAACAAAAGGAGCGAAGGTTAAACTGGTGCTAACAGCATAGAAATTTTAACTGGGACAATGTGATTTTCTCAGATGAAAGTTCTGTGTGGCTGTTTCCTAATACACTGACATTCTGGACCAAACAAACTGAAAAACCTTTGTATCAGCGCCTAAAGTACAGTCCGAAATTTAACGTGTGGGTTGGCATATCTGTGTTAGGGGCAAGGCCCTTCTGTGTATTTGAAGGGAATATGAACAGTGAGCGGTACACAGATATTCTCCAGGGACATTTACTTCCATCTGCTCAAGTGTTCTATGGAAATGTTTGGATTTTCAAGCAGGACAACGACCCAAAACATCGTTCAAAGCATTCACAGGCCTGGTTTCGGACCCAAAATATGACATTATTAGATTGGCCAAGCTATAGTCCTGACCTAAATCCAATAGACAATGTTTGGGGACTTATGGCGGAAAGTGTCAATAAGAAGAATCTGACAAATATTGCTGAAATGAAAGAAGCGGTTGTCCGATATTGGGACAGCATGGACCACGACTTTCTAACTTCTTTGATCAGTAGTATGCCCCGCCGCATTGAAGCCATGAAGCCATGGTGACTTGGACAAATACTAACTGTTCACCTGTCTTTGAATCTTGAGTTATGTTCTGCTAATATTCACATTTAATACGTGAGTAATGAGTGGCGAAAAAATATATAATCTTAAATTCCTCAATAATTTCTGGTTGTAAATTGTATATATGCTGATAAGTGCATGTTTGTCGGCACCCCAGTTTGTTGCCGCTGATGGCTCGTAATACTAAGTTTAAATCATTTTGACAGGAGTTGACCAAGCTATGAATGTGGGTGTCCATGTCATATGGTGGCCAAAGGTTACCTAAAAAATTTGGCTTCTTTATTGAACCCACTCCCCTCTTGCTTATTTAGGTGTAGTTTTGGGGTATAGTTTTGCATACGCTGTGTTTTGAATAAGATGCCCACGGTTTTTTTTACATTAATATGCACAGTTTTGGATGCCGAAATTCTAACATTTTTGGATTTTAGTGGATGCCTGTTTAACTGAAGCAGAGTGGAAGTCCAAAAACGAAATATCCTCTGTAAATTTGGTTGTGGGATTTGCATTATTTATCGGGAAATATGTCATTAATCATGAAGTTGAATAAAGTAGGGGATAATATGCTCCCTGGGGGTTCCATCTCTAGATGATATGTAAATATCCGAGATGGTGCTGTAAGATTTTGATTGTTATTTGTCCTCGTTTTTAAGAAAGAGTGGATGAAATTCTAGAATCTCGGACCGTGTATGGCATGTCTGGTTGAGCTTTTGTAAGTAGGCCATTGTGCCAAATCATGTCGAATGTTTCTATTAAAATCAATGAAACACCATAGCCCATTGTTTTAAAAGGAGGGTGGGTAGTTGGTGGAGGTGCTTGTGTCCGAAGTAAGGCAGCAAATGCTAGCTTGGTCTCTTGTTTGTGGCCAGGTACGGAAAGCTAAGTGAGATGTATTTCTTGGGGAATGCCCTTTATGGCTTCTTTAAATTTCATTCCATTAGTCAGTCCTACTGTTACGATGAGGCTTCCGTCTTCCAGGGCAGGTCGTGAATTTTCTCCAATGGTTGATTTTTGCTGCCTTGATACGGTTTTGTCTTATTTCTGTAGTTTTGTTTAGCCAAATATAATTTTGTCTGTCCCTTTAGATTGGTTAAGGGCCTTTTTCTAGCCTTTCTGGCACTGATGATTTCTGAGCTCCACCATGGGGAATGTTCTTTTTTTGTGCAGGGGTTGAACCGGAATAGTGGGAATACATTTCATCCAGTGATGTCTAGGATGGTGGCTTGTAAGGTTGCTGTTGAATGTGTCAATGTCTGGGTAGTGGAAGGTTGAGGTGTATTTTGCTTGCAAAATGTAGTGAATTTGGCGCAGTCTATGCTTTAATAAGCTTAATCTGGTTTCTGTGGGTGTGAGGGGGAGATATGTGATGATGATGCAGATCTTGATGGGGCAGTGGCTCACCCCAGTGTCACAGGTATTGGGCACTCCAGATTCACGTGGCATGGATGTAATGTGAGGATGTCTATGGCTAAGGCAGGAAGTTAGCGTGGGAGAGGGGGTAATGGGTGTTGCTGTCGTTTAGAGAATTGAGATTATGTTTGTCTCAGACAGTCAGCAAGGCGGGTCCGCCACCGTAGTCGCACTGTCTGCCCCACAGTGCGTAATAAGCTTTGAAATCTCCGAGTATAATGGTATCGGGGCCTATGAATTTGTGAAAGTGTGTCCAAATCTTGGTTCTTGAGTTTGTTTACAAGGTCCTCTATAAAACGTTAATAAGTAGCGATTTCTTTGTTGTTGAGTTTAGTTTTGGATACCCGGGACTTCTCAAGTCTTGGACATGAATTGCAAACGTCACAAAGTTAGACCATCCCAAAACAAAACTTCTATTCTGCTATCAGTGCAATCAGTCACTCTCACGTTTAGAAAAGTGGGATCCAAATTCCACTCATCCAGCACGGACTGCCCTCTACGACATCCACACGCACCTCTCCACCAAAGGATTTCTGATCCACCACTTTAAATTCCAAACAAAGCAGCCTCTAATTCTTTTCCAGTTCAAGGTACTGGGCCATTCACCCCACGCCCAAAAGGTTTAAGGATGCACTTCTAAATTCCTATCAGCCCTTCTAACATACAGAGACTTTAAGGGTTCCATAGATTCATCAAATCTCCCCAAACCATACACTCACAGAAAAATGGAAGAGGAAAATGTTGCAAGTGTCTAAAGCTCACCCTGGAAACGCTTTAAATCGAAACAAACATAAAAAACGTCCCTCTACCGTAGAGACGCCCTGTAAATAAATAGAGAGATTCACAACTCCTTTGAACCCCCTGGAGATGGACGTAACTCCACCTTTCAGAACATGTTGATAGAGTTCTTCCTCACATTCGTGGAGAGACCAACAATAGAAATCCACCATGTGACAGAATCCCTAATCTAAATACAATGGAATTGCAGTAGAGCCTTTAAGCACCTAATTTTAATTATCTCACACGGCTGTCACAAGATTAAAACCATCAGCCTTTAGCTGCCTATTAGGAGACATACCTGAAAAGTAATACAGATAAATTTGATTTTCTGTCAGCACAATTCATTACATCTGTTTTCAATTCCTCCAGGTGAGAAAGCCACCGGTGGCTCTTTTCAATTTTTTGGTGAGGCAGGGTGACTTCATAGCCCTGTCCCCCTTAAAGGCAATTTTGTGGCCATGGTAAGCCGTCCGGCTCCTTTTACAAAATACCATTAACGCTTTGTCACCCCACTATACATTCCACCATTCGGCTCTTCAGTAGTCCGGACTTCTGTGGACCCTCTTTGACGCAGCTTCCCAAACTCTGTGGGTTATCAAGGAGTGATCTTAAACTGACACAACCCTTTGTGGGGAAATACCAAATGCTAACAATAGGGAAGGAAACCTCGAAGACTTCATTTCTAATAATAGCTTATGCATATTTAATGATGGATCAGCCACTTATTTACATAATAGATTTGGAACTTAGTCTGCACTTGATCTGTCCCCCATATCCCAATATTTATAACGAATTTGAATGGTCAGTCCACGATGACCTGTGTGGAAGTGACCACTTCTTGCCGATACTTTCAGCTATAAACCTGAATGTTGATCCACCTGCAACAAGGTGGAATTTTTAATAAGGCCAACTGGGCCATTATTTCAAACACTGTGTACTGACAACTTGAAATCTGGATGGTTTTACAAATGCTCTAGATGGAATTCAGTTATTCTCTTCGATACACTGGAAGAATATTGCTTTGATGAAACTTTATACCTAAGTCCTCCTGCAATTCCACATATTCGTAAACCATGGTTGAATAATGACTGTAAACAGACAAGAAAGAGTAGGGAAGAAGGCAGATATATATTTTCGCCGACATCCTACAGTCCATAATTTAGATAAAGTTAAAATTTGTACATACCTTCTACTATTACGACATGTAATAACGCAAGGAACCGATTCTAACGTGGGTTTGTTCCTGAACCAAGCTGATTTCCTCAAAACTGATCCTTTCTCAAGCAGGTTGTTTATCGTGATTCAAACCCACGAAAATCCAGGAAGGTGACATAGTAAAGTCTGATAGAAAATTTTATTTCATTTTGCTATATACACAGGTACGTACAATTTTCATTACTTGTGCAAAGTTTGGCCTGCATTTGAAAGGAGGACTATTGGGATTCGAGGACAAATACTCATGAAGTCAATCACTAATTATCTGGCCCATCATATAGCTGCTATTGCTGAGTGCGGCCCTAAACTATAATGAAACAACCAGAATAAACAATTGAAAAATGAGCACGGATCACATAATACCCCGCCTTCCTACTTTGGGACATGGAAACAGAGGAGTAGGAGTAAGTCTTTGTGAGCTACTGATTCTTGGTATCCTTTGTGAGACTTATATATATATATATATATGTAGTCCCTCACAAGGATCAGCAGCTCACAAGACTCTCCCTTGACTCAACCAAACTTTTATATGCATTTTAGATAATAGCTTTGCTCTTGCACTCATTTACATTAATAATTTATGGAAATATTATTTTTGCGGTTTCCCCTGACACTTGACATAACATTGAACTTTGACTGTCTCATGCTGTACATGATGAAGTGGACGTTGATGCAGAGTGTCACTGACTCTCAATGTAGACACAGAAAATACATCACATGCTGCTGGACATGGGAGGAAATACCTAATCTAGATACAGAGATCACATATTGGGCACACATTTAACAGCACCGTGAAAAGGAAGATCACACTTTAAATGGAATCATAATTGGCATAAGCATGACATATGTGGGCCATGATTTACCAGTGATTTACACCATCCTTCCAGCTATTGGTGATGGAAGAGAAATTCAGCCATAAATTAAAAGCAATACATATCTCTACTATGCCAAAAAGCGGCAAGTTTACTTTTAAATGTGTTAGATCTCTATGTACCCCCTCCTCAGGAGTGACAATAATTTTGCCAATATTTCAACCCCCTTTGATGGTGTACAACCACTAACAATCGAAGCTGCATAATCTCAACTAACGTAAACTACCAATTCAGGACACAGAGCGACAGCAGATTCCTAGGAAACTATACGCCGCATAGTCTCCTAGAGTCAGCTTTTAGACCAGTTGAGACGTAAACTCACACCTCATATCAAGTCAGAAAATATTGCAGTGCTGGCGTCCCCTCATATTTTGGGCCACGTATAGTATGAAATTGTATACACCCTCGATAAATAGACTAAGAACAACTTGAGGCACCCTGTTAAGTCGAAGATGCCTT
The DNA here is from genome assembly GCF_003918875.1 of Haliotis rubra. Taxonomy (NCBI): domain Eukaryota; kingdom Metazoa; phylum Mollusca; class Gastropoda; order Lepetellida; family Haliotidae; genus Haliotis; species Haliotis rubra. The sequence continues at coordinate 113,582 of NW_025765697.1, read as the reverse complement.
CGGTAGTCTCGTGTTCCTGTCAGTTAAGAAAATCAGGATCGTTAACACTCCAGTCTGATCCACTTTCGCCTAGCAGGAAACCTTCTCCTCTTGTTCTTCTTGTCCGTGTAGGCTGGAATGGGGTTAAGCCATAGTTGCCTTCAGACCAATATGAAGAGTGGTTATCAAACTTGTGTGTTAGGGGTGATTAATATCCCTATCAGGAATATACGAGTTCTTGTCGAGCTAAAGGATAAAGAACGCTGGTTATTCAGGACGCATCATCATCTATAACACACAAGAAAACCACTTGATCATGTCTTTTGTCGTCCAAACCTCATGTTCCTGTGGACTTTCTTTCCATAGGAATATTCCCAACACAATTATACCCCCGCCTACGAAGTAACAGGGTGTATATAGCGTCTGTCCCTGTCCTTCCGCCTTTCAGTCCCGAAACATTATCCGAACATATCTCTTTAAAGTTTGCATGCTAGGTTCACCAAACTTAATACACAAGTTAATCATGACCCACATATGTGCCTTTATGCCAAATATGATTATTTAAAGTGTGTGATCTCTAATTTTCACGGTCTTGTTAAATGTACCAATATGTGGTCTCTGTATCTAGATTAGGTATTTCCTTCATGTCAAAGCAACATGTGATGTATTTTCTGTGTCTACATTGAGAGTCAGTGACACTCTGCACCATGTCCACTTCATCATGTACAGCATGAGACAGTCAAGTTCACGTTATGTCAGGTGTCCAGGGAAAACACAAAATAATATTTCTACAAATTATTAATGTAAATAGTGAAAGGCAAACTATTATCTAAAATGCATATTAAGTTTGGTGGAATCAGGAGGAGGCCTTAGGATAAGTTGATCTCGTGAGACTATATATAGTCTCACAAGGATCATCAGCTCACAAGACTTACTCCTTCACTCCGTAATTTCAATGTCCCAAAGTAGGAAGCGGGGGCATGTGATCCGTGCTCATTTTTCACCTTGTTTATTCTGGTTGTTCATTATAGTTTAGGGCCGCACTCAGCAATAACCCAGCTATATGATGGGCCAGATAATTCTAGTGATTGACTTCATGAGTATTTGTCCTCGCATCCCAATAGTCAATTCTTTCATATGCAGGTAAATTAATGAAAATTGTACGTACCTGTGTATATAGCAAAATGACAAATAATTCCTCTGATGAACTTTTAATATGTCACCTTCCTGGATTTTGTCTTGGTTTGAACCACGATCAACAACCTGTAAGAGAAAGGATCAGTTAAAAAATCAGCTTGGTTCAGGAACAAACCCACGTTAGAATCCGTTCCTTTGCGTTATTATAGTAATAGGTAGAAGGTATGTACAGGTACACTGCGATAGGTCAAGAAAACGCCCAATCAGCTTCTCACAAATTAATATGGCGACAATAGCCAATTCACTTCCACAAGAAACTGCCGAGGGATTGTACGATAATCACTATAGCATTGGCATGTGTTTATGAATTACCGTCATATAAGGAAAGTACCATGTTCATGGAAAGGTGAGCGTATCATGCTCCCCTGGTGGCACCGCATGTCATAAACACAGCAAGCAAAGGCCACTCAGTTGTTCACCAAATGAAAACATGTGATATGATACAAATCAAAATGCACCGGGCATAACCACAGGCCCTCGTGTCTTTGCAAAGATTAATCTTTTTGTTTTGTTGAGATGACCCCCGACTCAAAATGCCACACTCTACTATACATTATGACAACACGTCGGTATACCCCACCCGCTTGCTTTGCCGATCGCTACTCTACCATCGCATGTAATCGATTAAACGTAATGTGAACATGATCATGGATGAAAGGCCTATTGATCCCCACTCATGAAACCTACCAATTTTTTATTGTTATTTCAAGTCCACTGAAACACGATTTTGCCCCTCAACTAACGATCTTGACACAAATGGATGACGAGGAGTCCGCACAGAACGGGGGCGTGGTCGAATCAAGCCCTCTGATTGGTCAACGCATGCAAAGCGGCACATTCTCTTTAAATTCGCGGGAATTTTTCTTTTCATCGAAGGCTTAATGTAAGAATATTTTTCGAGCAATGGTTTCTCAAAAGAAAGCATCAGTTGTAAATGTCTCCTAAACAAGGATGAACCAACCAGAGGGCTTGCTTCGACCACACACCCGTTCTGTGCGGACTCCTCGTCAACCATTTGTGTCAAGATCGATTAGCTTGAGGGTCAAAATGGTGTTTCAATAGACTTGCAGAAATAACAATAAACAACGTCTGTCATGATGCATCAAATTTGGAAATGTCCTCAACATCTTTACAATAAAACTTTGAAATTCTTTTACTGAGGCCTTGAATGTTACAACCTTGATCGGTGAACGTCTGAGCAGGACAATCATACACATGTGTTCGATAAATTCAATTCACTCATTACTGTGTTTACATCAGTATTTGTTTGCACAGTTTCTTTTTGTGACTAGTATGAAAGCATTGGCAGAGTCAACTTGACTTGACTTAAATGCAGGAGATAGAGGAAACAGACACTGAATGATTCGTGGTACAACATCCACTTGGTACAAGACTTAGCTTGTAGATCTTGCTCTGAGAAATATTCCTTTCGAAATCATTTAAAGTGTTGAAAGAAATTATCAGTATCAACTGACATGGACATTTATATCATAAAACTATACACTATCACGGTTCATTGCTTTCAAGGCTAACCTATCGATTTGGTAACCCATGCTTGTCGTAAGAGGCGACTAACGGGATCGGGTGGTCAGGCTCGCTGACTTGGTTGACAAATGTCATCGGTTCCCAATTGCGCAGATCGATGATCATGCTGTTGATCACTGGATTGTCTGTTCCAGACTCGATTATTTACAGACCGCCGCCGTATAGCTGGAATATTGCTGAGTGCGGCGTAAAACTAAACTCACCCACTCAGAAACATTCCACATTAAGGCTCTATACCTTTTATCTGTACACCACTGGCATACACCCATACACAATGGGGACAGGGAGCCTGAAAGTATGGTGTAACAGCAACAAAGAAGATGATGTCGCACACAGAGAGCTATTATGAATTTATGATGTACGCACTTGGACAGAAACCTTAGTCAATATATCACAATATGTATTGCAAAATCTCTTGAATTATTGCAATAAATCGCAATATGAGAATCAGGGCAATATCCAGCCCTAGTCACTAGCTACTGGGTGGAGGGTGACCATGGTCGCGCGACCTGGAACCACTTTCAGACGGTTGGACCTCGCACTACAAACCACGTGGAAGGCTGGCACAGGAAGCTAGGTCTGCAGATTGCAGGAACCAGCCCCAGTCTGTTCAAGGTGGTGGACTTTTTGAAGCAAAATCAGTGTATGTGTTCAATTAAACTCACAATTGTTTTAATGCTTGTTACTGAGGCTAAGGACAACAAGGTGAACCTACAGACAAACTGCTCTATTTGAATCTGCTAGCACCATTTTCACGTCCATATTCAGAATATCTCAATAAACATATTTACACCACTCGCCTGTATGCCCCCGGCCTTCCCATATCTACACCAGGTTGCAAAATGGTCGCAGTTATTTGTGAAGGGTTCATAATCTTTCTCCCCCAGTCGGCTGCGTGCATTCTTCACAATCCGAGACTTACTTTTGGGTCTGAAAACACCGAACGTTCTGTTTTTAAGTTGACATTTTTCCCTCAGCGGAGAAGTAATGTCGGAGTTTAAATCGTAATATTATAAAGCTAGGTTAGCTAGAGGCATGTAACTACAAGTAGGATTTGTTAATAATAAATAATCAAAGAGGAATGCACAAGGCAAGGGTAGCTAGAGACATATAACTACATGTACATGTAGAATGTGCGGAATACATAAAGGTAAACAGAGTATGTACCGTCACCTGATTTGGTCAAATTAAAATGGTTCATGTGATATATGTTTCTGCTTGGAAAGTTTGTAAGTTTGTTTCGGTTCTATTCTATCTTGTGTGTACATATTTAGTGTAGAGATGGACAAGAGGATATGTTTCCTTCACAGGTGCTGGGTGAAGTAAAGGGTTTAAACCATGTAGTGGGACGACTCTGGTTCTCGTCGCCGTGGCGTTTCGGACAATAATCTTTACTCACTCAAACTAAAGATCTATTACTTTTTAAGATTAGTAAAATGGACTTCTTTGATTGGCATTCTAGAAGATGGGTAGATGAAGAGTGAGGGCTATTTTTATGGATATACAACTTCTTTATTCTGTATAGGCAACGTTTCGACATAGATTCTAATGTCGTTGTCAATCAAGCTTGACAACGACATTAGAATTATGTCGTAACGTCGCCTATACAGAATAAAGAAGTTGTGTATCCATAAAAATAGTTCTCATTGACAACGACATAAGAATCTACTTAATGTCCTCATCCGACATTGATGGATTTTAGGCATTGAATAAATCGATTCGGCACCAGAATTGTGCAATGAACTTGGGTCAGGACAACACTATACCGTTTGGTCAAATCACGTAATGTTTTACACTTATGTGACACTTGTCTCATATGACTTATTGTTAGTATTAGAGAAAACGATCAATTGCAAACCTCATTTCCTTATCCCGTCTGTTATCAATGTAGAAACTGCACTGCTGAATCACATCACTCAATTTTTCTCCCACAACTTCTTTATCCTTTGTCCGGTGTATCACCATTCCGTCACCTGAAATTATCCATAGATTTCTTCAAACACATGGCCTTGGAAAGAATTTTTTTCCAAATATGTCAGTGGGTTTCACAAAAGCAAAAAGCGTTTGAGACCTGCATCACTTTTGGCTCGCCTTTACATATAAAGCTGACACGCAGTGTTTTAAGCCAAATATTGTTCAAACCTCTACGCAATTATGTTTACAGGATTAAGTTCTGATTACGAAAAGAAACGTTCATAAATTAATTGTCTCTCATGTAATAAAGCAAATGCATAGAGGAGTGCAATATCAAGCGAGAAAGTACGTTTGTTTGTTTTTTGTTTAACGTCGCGCTCAGCTATATTCCTGCTATACATGGCGGCGGTCTGTAAATAATCGAGTTTATTATAGTGTCACGTCGATGTTTACATAATATATAAAATCTACTGTTTCACATATGAGACATCTGCCCGGCCTTTAAAGGCCTACGAGACACATAAAATCCATAAAAGAATGCATAGATAAAATATATCCCTATACACACATAGTAAAACTTAGAGATAAGATGGATGGTGTAAATAATCGAGTCACAGACAATCCACCATCATAAGCATCGATTCTATACAATTGGGAAACAATGACATGCGTCAACCAAGTCAAAGAGTCTGACCATCCGATCCCGTTGGTCACGTGATACGACAAGCTTGGGTTGCTGAGGATCAATTCTAATCCGGATCTTCACGGGTTTGAAACATACGAAGAACAAAAAATAAGGGAACCCTAGTAACCTGTTTATTGAACCAGGCTTTATATTCCAAAAAATCTTAAACACTTAGGATTTAAGTCATTATAGAGTGTGACCACATATGCAGCAACACATGCGCGGGCATACTTGAGATTATGCGGCGTATCGTTGCCCTAGGAATCTGCTGTCACTCATCCTGAATTGGTAGTTTAGATTATCAACTTTGATTGTTAGTGGCTGTACCCTCAAAGGGGGTTGAAATATTGTAAAATTATTGTCCTCCTGAGAGGGTCCTAACACATTTAAAGTAAATTTAAACTTGCCACTTTTTTAATGGTAGAATATGTGTGCTTTTAATTTATGGCTAGATTTCTCTTCCATCACCAATGGCTGAAGGGATGGTGTAAATCCAACTAGGGTCCATGCAGGTAGCAAAGGTACTGTAAGTCCCCATGGACCCTAGTATGGTGATCTACCTTCAGTTGTTGGTGATCCACCTTCAGTTGTTCGCGATCTATAGCCTATTTTTATATTGTGTTGTCCCCTATAGTTAAAACGTTTTAGATTTAATTACTAGTTTAACATACATATCTGTGATATTCTAGTTGTTTTACTGTCCATCGTCGGCAGGTTTTTATATCATATATATATATTTAATTTCAATATCAAATGTTCTCGTCACGATATATGGCTGAAATATTGCCGATGTGACGTTAAATATTAACTCACTAACTCATCCTGAAGCGCAACACCAAGTGCCTGGAGATTAGCAGGCCCTGGGTGCCGTGCACGAACTCTCCTACCCATCTATCGCACAAGTGTTCCATGGGCGACATGCCTTGAGATCCTGCAGGCCACTGAAGTGTCACAATGTCTTGTTGTCTGACAAAGTCAACCGCAACACGAGCCCTATGGTGTCTTGCTTTATCATCTTGAAAGATGAAGTCTTACTGTTGGACATCGGAGCAACAACGGGGCGCAAGATTTCGTTGACTTAACGCGACCTGTCAGGCTACCGGGAACAAGAAAAAGATCCGTCCTCCGATCGTAGGAAACACCTAACTAAACCATAACACTCCTTCCACCGAAAGAATCATGCTCCATGATCCTAGTGTTACGATTGTATCTCTCCCCCACATCGTCGACAGTTTGCGACCATCAGTAACTGAACCTGGAATCGTCAAAGAACATGAATTGACGCCATCCACGTAAAAGCCAGCCCAGACGTTGTTGACAACAGTGTCACAGTGTGCTGTAGGAAAGTCGTATCCCAGTTCAAGCATGGCATTCTCGCTTCAGTTCTGGCGTAGTAATGAACCGGTTACGAAGTGCAACAATGCATAGCCTTTCGATGGCGTCCGCGACCCCTCCTCATTTTAATGTCACCAGTCTGACGGTGTTGAGCAGCAAGCCTTTGAGATTACGCTTCTTCGACCTCTCTCGAAAACCTCGAAACTTGTACTCGATTCTGGGATTCTCCGGACAACATTCCTATACATTGCCATATTTTAGCTAATGTTAAATAGTGTCGCCGTGGCATTTTGTGTGTTGCGACACTCACCTGCGAATCTTGCCTTAAGTAGCCTTCCATACATGTAGTGCACATGCGCTCGTGATTTGAAAGCATTTAGGGAGACAGTAGTCAGTGTGAAATTGTTCTGGGTTTGGAGTCAGCTTTTAGACCAGTTGAGACGTAAACTCACACTCTCATATCAAGTCAGAAAATATCAGTGCTTGCGTCCCCTTATATTTTGGGGTCACGTTTAGTATGAATTGTATACAACTGATAAATAGATCATGAACAACTTGAGGCACCCCGTTAAGTCGAAGATGCCTCGGTAGTCTCAGGTTCCTGTCAGTTAAAGAAATCAGGATGCGTAAACATCTGTCTGATCCACTTTCGCCTAGCAGGAAACCTTCTCCTTGTTCTTCTTGTCCGTGTAGGCTGAATGTAGTTGTCAGTTGCCTCAGTCCAATATGAAGAGGTTATCAAACTTGTGTGTTTAGGGGTGATTACACGAGTCTTGCCGAGCTAAATAAAAAATGCTTATTCAGGACGTATATCATCCTACAACACACAAGAAAACCACTTGATCAAGTCTTTGTTGTCCAAACTCATGTTCCTGTGACCTTCTTCCATAGGAATATCTCAACATAATTATACCCCCACTTACGAAGTAACAGGTGTATATAGCGTTCATTCTGTCATTCCGCCTTTCCATCTCGAAACATTATCCGGAACATATCTCTTAAAGTTTGCATGCTAGGTTCACCAAACTTAATACACAAGTTAATCATGACCCACATACGTGCCTTATGCCAAATATGATTATTTAAAGTGTGATCTTCACTTTTCACGGTCTTGTTAAATGTACCAATATGTAGTCTCTGTATCTAGATTAGGTATTTCCTCCATGTCAGCAACTTGTGATGTATTTTCTGTGTCTACATTGAGAGTCAGTGACACTTTTCATCAGCGTCCACTTCATCATGTACAGCATGAGACAGTCAAGTTCAATGTTATGTCAAGTGTCCAGGGAAAACACAAAAAATAATATTTCCATAAATTATTAATGTAAATAGTGAAAGGCAAAACTATTATCTAAAATGCATATAAAGTTTGGTGGAGTCAAGGAGAGTCTTGTGAGCTGCTGATCCTTGTGAGACTATATATATAGTGTCACAAGGATACAAGGATCAGCAGCTCAAAAGACTTACTCCTTCACTCCGTAATTTCCATGTCCCAAAGTGGGAAGCGGGGGTATGTGATCTGTGCTCACTTTTCAATTGTTTATTCTGGTTGTTCATTATAGTTTAGGGCCGCACTCAGCAATAATCCAGCTATATGATGGGCCAGATAATTTAGTGATTGACATCATGAGTATTTGCCCTCGCACCCCAATAGTCACTCCTTTCAAATGCAGGTAACTTTGCACAATTAATGAAAATTGTACGTACCTGTGTATATAGCAAAATGACAAAAAAGTCTTCTGTAGAACTTTAATATGTCACCTTCCTTGATTTCGTCTTGTTTTGAATCACGATAAACAACCTGTAAGAGAAAGGATCAGTTAAAAATCAGCTTGGTTCAGGAACAAACCCACGTTAGAATCCGTTCCTTGCGTTATTATGTCGTAATAGTAGAAGGTATGTACAGGTACACTGCGATAGGTCAAGAAAACGCCCAATCAGCTTCACAAATTAATATGGCGACAATAGCCAATTCACTTCCACAAGAAACTGCCGAGTGGATTGTACGATAGTCATAATAGCATTGGCATGTGTTTATGAATTACCGTCAAATAAGGAAAGTACCATTTTCACGAAAAGGTGAGCGTATCCTGCTCCACTGGTGGCACTGTCATAAACACAAGCAAAGGCCACTCAGTTGTTCACCAAATGAAAACACGTTTTATGGTACAAATCAAAATGCGCCGGGCACAACTTCTGTCATGATGCATCAAATTTCGAAATGTCCTCAACATTTTTACCATAAAACTTTGAAATTCTTTTACTGAGGCCTTGAATGTTACAACCTTGATCGGTGAACGTCTGAGCAGCACAATCATACACATGTGTTTGATTCAATTCACTCATTACTGTGTTTACATCAGTATTTGTTTGCACACATTTTTCTTTCCCGTGTGCACAGTTTCTTTTTGTGACTAGTATGAAAGCATTTGCAGAGTCAAATTGACTTGACTTAAATGCAGGAGACAGAGGAAACAGACACTGAATGATTCGTGGTACAACATCCACTTGGTACAAGACTTAGCTTGTAGATCTTGCTCTGAGAAATATTACTTTTAAAATCAAATATTTAGTTACAGTGTTGAAAGAAAATATCAGTATCAATTGACATGGAAACGTATTTTAGTTATTTCACGTTTCCTTACATTCTGAGATATTTTAGGTATAAGTATGGTAAAACTTTTGAAGAGATTGTGTTTGTTTATTTCAATCCATTAGAAAATTAAGCTATGTGACGTCACTGTCCCCAAACTACTATCTTTGAGTATACAGACGGGTATTATGTTTGTTGCAACCGAATTGGATGTATGGTTTCTGATTTGAGCCATCGCTTTATCAGCCTGAAAAATCCATGTTCTAAATAATGTTAACACGACACTGCGATATGGTGATAACGCGCAAGGGCGGTAGGTATTGTGATATGATGACACGATTTGGTGATGTATCGGCATTGCGATATGGCGATCTTGCTCAGTTGCATGTATAAAAGCGCGTACGTTGATTCATACTTAACATCAAATAATAGGAGAAGTTAGGTTTAATACGCGCATGAATACGAATCGGCTGTTTGAGGCCACAGGTCCTGTCTCTGTGTGGTTTTTATTTCGTGGTTTTTCTTTTTAAATTACATTATGGGTAATAAATAGAATAACCAACTCGGTACGAGTGATTACGGGAGGTATGCCCTCGTTAAAATAATGTTCAGTGACTCGCCAAGGCTCGGCACTGTGAACATTATTTCAACTCGGGCAAATTTCTCGTAATCACTCGTACCTGGGTGGTTATTCTCTAAATAGGTCAAGTTAACGCCCCATCTGCTTCCCAAATTATCATGGCGACAAAGCCTTTCAACTTCCACATGATAGTCGATTGTGCGATAGCCACTCTCATTATTGGCGTGTGTTTAGAATTACTGTCAAATAATGAAAATACCATGTTCACTGAAAGGAGTGCGTACCAGAATTGATAAATCTCCTTTATATATATTTGAAATTCTACACAATGCAAAAGGCGGGTCAATAAACATTCTAGGCGTAGGAATACATTTTGTCACGTTGCATGAATTTGGTGACTGATAAATGTTCCCTAATGAAGGAACAAGGTTATCGGTATTGGGAGACACACCAAGAAACAAAATCATGACAAAACTGGGATTAGAACCAGTTACTAAGGATGTTGCACGTTGGACAATACAATCTATTAAATGTTACAAATTCGGTCTTTTTATAGGCAGATATATTATATTTGGGAAACGCTTTCTTTCAGAACTACAAACAATTTTGGGGATGTAGTCCAATCTGAGATTCAAACCCGAATCGCTTAATCACCAGTAAACAGTCAATTACATTACGCACTCAGCCATCAAGGCCTTCACAAAATGTGAGTCTGACAACTATTATTTCTGATCACGCATTTTGTGTAGCCCTCTGATAAGTGTAAATGGACACTGCTCCTATGGCCGAAAGCTATGGATGCGAAATATATGTCTATTCACAACAAACTTTGTCTTACAGCAAATACATATTAACTCCAAAAACATGGTTGCCTCCCTTGGATCCGTCCGATGCACACGTAGGTGTGAGACCTCTCGCCAAAAACGTCCGAAAGTGATGGTTGAATAACACTTGATGAATTGAAAGACACCAAAAAAAGTGAGTTCGTGTACATTCAAACATTATTTCTCCAAAAAGAATGAATAAAAGTCTTTGTAACGGCTTTCATATTCACACCTGTAATCAAGACAGGTCAAAGGTGAGACCGTGCAGTACATGCGGTTTCACCTGTCATATCACTCAATGCAACCTGACGACACGTTAATCAGTGCTGTGTAAACTTGGATATTGATACTAAAAGCATGGCTCCTAAAAAGTCTGAACTTGCAGAAGTAACCCAAGAACTTTCAGATATCCAACAGGCTTTGTCAGAAATGCTGAGAAAGTCGGATTTAGAGGAATGAATTACCTCAGCGGTGGACACAGCTGTACAGTCGATAAGAAACAGCGTCAAGGCTGAACTAAAACGTGAGCTTATTGATGAACTCGGAATTTACCAACTTTGTGACGAAATGTCCGACTTAAAAGCTAAAAATGACAAGCTGTCCGTACTACTTAATAATCAGCAGAAAGAAAATTCCGAATTAAGGGCACTCTGTGAACAATCAATCCACCAGTCAAATGCAACATTCCGCCTGGCTAATAAAAACGAGCAATCCTCGCGAAAAAATAACATCAAAGTGTTCAATTTTACACAAACCAAAGATGAAGATTTGTTTAATACTTTCTCACGTGTGCTCAAAGAGAAAGGTGGTGTTTCTGTTAACAGAGAGGAGATTGTGGCGATTCAACGCATTGATCACGCAGACATAAGTATCACCAAGCCTGTGCTAATCCAACTTATATCAACAGAAGTGAAAATGAGAATAGTTAGCACAAGGAAACAACTGAAAGAAAATAAAGCTTTCAAATTAGCAGATGACGTCACGAGAGCGAACGTGATGCTGATTAACCGACTCAAGTCACGCCGACGCATTAACAATGCATGGTACTTCAATGGTAGAGTGTATGGTGAATCAGTGGACGGGAAGAAGTTTAAATTTCAACCATTCGACAAAGTGGACGTTGTGTCCTTGGTAAACCTTGACCTCGAGCCATTTTCACGCTTGCATTTTACATTTTACGAACGCACTCAGGACTTTATTGTGACAATGACTTGAAATCGTTTGTCTACTGTTGTTCTCACAACGTTTCTATTTGTTCACTGCTCTTTAATTTTAATATTGAAAAATATTGTGGACATCTTTTCTTTTCGTATGCAGGTTTTATTCTTCACTCAAAGTTGGAGTTGTATAACGTGCGTATATAGTGGAGACATGGTTCTACCCGTCTACCTGTAAAACATTTCATGATTTTTTAGCTTTGCGCGCTTTTTTCTCTATCTCTCTCACACACTTTTTATGTTTTCTGATAAGCCAGACAAGCACAAGTATGAAGTGCTAACTGAGTGTTTAGTCTGATTGTGCATTATATTTTCCTCACCTAACACTCTTTTGTCACACTTGGTTATTTTATGAACGCATTCATGACATAATTGTTTACTTTATGAATTAATAATACATTGATTAATCCATAGGTTATCCATATGATATTCTATATTGCTATATTTTCACACTTTGGTTAGACAATTCATGCCCGGAAATACTAGTAGGTATTTTGTTCGTCTCGCCAGTTTGCAGTTTTTGACCTGCTCTTAACTACACTGACATTTAATCAGGACATTCTACAATTCTCATCTGCGTAAGCAATATGATAGTGTTTGTTTGTTTTGCTGGTTGTTTATTTACTTTATTGGGGTGGGGTTGGGGTGTGTGTGTTCTATCAAGATTTTGATATTTTGGACCGAATTATCTCTACATTCCATATCTCCCCATTCCAAATCGGAGTGCACTTAGCCATTCCTTTTATTTTTAATCTCCCTTCTTTCAATCATGCATCATACTTTTCAATTCCGTCTTTTATAAGGCTAGGCACACATTTTACAAGCACTCAATTAATTATTAGATATGGCTGACTTATCAATCCTATCTATGAATGTAAAGGGTCTCCAGTCTGATGCCAACAAGCGAAGAGATATATTTAATTTTACTCGTAAGAAGTCATCTATAATATTTCTGCAAGAAACGGACAATACTGCTAAAGATGAACATAACTGTGGTTATGTTCATCTGAATGGGGTTGTCGATGTTATTTTGCACACTATGATACTAATTGAGAATATTTTTGAGTATGTTATTCATGAAACCGTTCAAAATCCAAACGGACGGTTTATAATATAAGAAAAATATCGATTTTCTGTGTTGAACATTAATGCCCCAAATAGCGACTCCCCAAATTTCTTTGCACAGTTAGGGGAAAAGCTAGAACAACTACTAGGTGCCATTTTCTGGGCTGGCGATTGGAATGTTCAAAAGTATTTTTTAGATACATTTTATTATACACATAGGAAAAACCAAATGGATAATAAAAAGATATGCGATATACAGGAAAAAAAGGAACTCGTCGATCCTTGGAGAATATTAAATCCGGATAAGTGTCAATATAAGTGGAGACAAAAAGTAAATTAAAACGAGGTTGCTTAGATTATTTTCTTATCTCAGATGATATTATGTCTCTCGTCAAAAGTTGTTTAATATGACTTAGTTATAAATCGGATCATTTATTTATTACCCTCGAGTTAAAATTACACCCAAATGAACGGGACCCTGGATATTGGAAATTTAATTCATCTCTTCTTCGAGATCTTCACTACGCGCGGTTGGTGAAACAGGCTATAAATGATACTATAGGCGAATATAAGACAGCATATGTAACCGAGTTGAGCACCGCGCATGTCTACGCAGTAAATGATCAGCTTCTATTTGAAACTATTAAGAATAGAATAAGGTCTGAAACAATTATTTATTCGACGGCAAAGAAGAGAAGAACTGTCGGAAATAGAAAAAAACTGTTTATTTTCACATGTATCTCTACAATTTATCTCGTTGATATGTGAAAGTGTGAAATGTCTGTTAAAATAAGTTCGGCCTAACCACAGTCTCAGTCGTAGGGAGATAGGAAACGGGAAAAAAAGGATTTTACTGAGGAGAGATTAGTGCAGAAATGATCAATGCGTCCAAAACGACTTATTTGGAACAGACCATGGCTTTATGCAAATGAGTGTGTGATGATATTGTGTTACAAAGGACACTTTTTGAATGCCCATTTTGAAATTAGACTTAGCTTCATTATAAACTTTCATGCTGAAACTATTAAGGATGTAGCTATCATGAAGTCTCACTGTCACTATAAAAAGAAACAGATAGGAGGGGTCGTCTCAAAAGCAAAACCAGGACGAGTGCCGCAGACGATGGTTGGGGTCGGGCTGAGATATCAGCTATGATAAGATAATCCTTTAGGGGAATTATACTGGGGAAGTACACAATATGTGTGTCATAACAATTTACAAATAATATCCAGTCCTTTCGATCTTCGGGTGGTCATGCCACCTATATATTTTGAGACATTTAATACGATGCTTTTCAATGGTTATCAGGTATCATACTCTTTTACATAACTCAAAATTAACTTTATGAAGGAAAGACACGTAAGATGTTAATCAATAGATGAGACACATGAAAAAGCACAAAATATCTTTGAGATGACCCCTTGTGCCGTCGTCATACCCGGCTGAGCGACCTAATTGCCATATATAGTCTGATCTATTGTTTTCAGCAGCTATTCGTATTTTTTCTAAGTTCTTCCGATTATACGAGTAAACATGCTTTTCTGGATATCCTCTTACGCATCCCACTGAATGCCTAGTTAGGCCGAAGTGGGTTATTTCGACATATGCTGTTTGTAGTTGTGTAAATTTTAGGGATACTTTAGAAAGAACAATTAACGAAATGGAAACAATTTATAACTCTTTAGGGAACGATGAAATTAAAATACTTTTAGATTATAGAGGTGAGGTGGGGTGGAATTGGGTTTCACGTCGTGCTTGAGAATATTTCGCTCATATGACGACGTGCATGCGTGTGTATGTCTATGTGCGGCTGCTTGTACTAGCCCAGACTTAAGATGGTTTTATAGTGCTAGCCCACTGAGATACCATGCCGCAGTGAAGCATGAATACCCCACTCAGACACATTATACTGACTCCGAGCCGACCAGTCCTTGTTGTACCCATTAATGCCGAGCGCCAGGCAGGGACCAACAAGTACCATATTTTAACGTCTTTTGGTATGACGCGGTCGGGGATCGAACCTGCGACCTTCCACTCTCCGGGCGGACGCTCTAACCACTACTCCACGGAGGCGGTCTTTTAGATTATAGAGAAAAATTGGAAACAATAAGAACAGAGAAAAGAAAGGGCAGTATTTTTAAGAAGTGAGGGTAAGTGATATGAAGAAGGTGAAAAGAATAGTGAATATTTCCTAAACCTTCAAAAAAGAAATTAAATCAATAAAAATATGGCTGAAATAATCAACGATAGGACTGACTGAGTTCGGTTTTACGCCGCTTTTAGCAATATTCCAGCAACATCACGGAGGGGGACACCAGAAATGGGCTTCACACATTGTACCCATGTGGGGATTCGAACCCGGGTCTTCCACGTGACGAGCCATCGCTTTAACCACTAGGCTACCCCACCGCCCAATCAACGACAGGAAGGAGATACTTACTGATAAAATAGACATACTTAAAGAAAGTTCTTCTTTTTATGAAAACTTATATCAGACGCATCAGGATGATCATTGGGATACCACTATTAACAAATTCACTGATATTGACGTAAAACTAACACAAGAGGAACCAATGTCATGTGAAGGTCCGATAACTATAGGAGAATGTGACGAGGTTTTACAAAATAGAAAGAGTCCTCGATCAGACGGTTTCACGGTCGAATTTTATAAATATCTCAAGGTATCATTACTTGTATACCAAAGGGAGGTAGGGACCGCAGATATCTAAAAAAAAAAACTGGCGCCCAAAAATCTTATTAAACGTAGACTACAAAATCGCGTCCGGTGCATTTGCTCGTAGAATCAAAACGGTGTTACCAAATATACTAGCCACATAAAGAAACTGTGCATTGTCAAAATATTATCCCAGTTGATAAGTACGATAACAATGTCAAAGGTACATATAAACTTTAATTGAGGGATCATGAGACCATAACAAGTCGGGAGAATTTCAATTGAAAAGTCAATCACAATGACGTCACGAGTCCACAAGCGGGACAGGGGTCAAACGACCAAGTCACAAGCTCAATAACGGGTATGTCCACCATCGGCACTGAGAACAGCAGTGACCATCGACGACGCATAGAGCCTATCAAACATGCAAGGAAGGCTTGTGGGATGTCACGCCAGATTCGCTCAAGTTCTGTTGCAAGGTCAAGGACGTTATCTGGCGGATGAGGAAGACGGCATAGACGTCGATCCATCTCGTCCTAAACATGCTCTATTGGGGAGAGATCCGGTGAATTTGCAGGCCAAGGCAGTAAGTCAACGTTGTGGTGTTGCAAGACATCCATAGCAACCCTTGCCGTATGAGGGCGGGCATTGTCCTTTTGAATGTTAACCCAGGGCCATGACGTTTCAGAAAAGGATGTCACAGGTCGAAGAATCTGATCCCTGTAGCCCACACTAGTTAAGTTGCCCTGAACAATCACCAAAGGAGTTTTTTGGGGTGTTGTTATTCCACCCTAAATACACCACGGAACCACCACCAAAGCGATTCCTCTCGAAGACACAGGCCTGTACATAACGTTCTCCCAGGCGTCTATAGGCACGTTGACGTCCATCACTATGGGAAATGGTAAACCTGGACTCATCGGTAAAAACGACATTTCTCCACCAAAACAAGGGTCTGCGGACATGATTTCGGCACCACATTCGGCGAGCTTGTCGATGACGTTGTGTCAGGATAGGCCGTATGGCGGGACGTCGTGGTATGATCCCGTGATGACGTAAACGTTGTCGAACTGTGTTGGGGTGGATACGGCGAAGTCCTGGGATGGTTCGGGCAGTCATCACTGCAGTCTGAAACCTGTGGCGAAGATGGGCCACCCTTATCCATCTGTCCTGTCTTGGCGTTATAACACGTGGACGTCCAGAACGTGGCCGATCGATGACGTCATTTGTGTTCTGGTAGCGTCTCACCAGTGCAGAAATGGTGTTCCGGTGGCAGTGGAAATGTGCAGCCACTTGTTGAGACATTCCCCCCCACGGACCATCCCAATGGCCTCATGACGTTGTGCAGACGTGAGCCTTGGCATGCTATGCGTTTCAATAGCCATTGAATTTTTTGAACGATCGCAAGGGCAGGGGTTGAGCTTTCCAAAGTGACAGTACTGTGTGGCATTCATTTGCTCTGTTTCTCTTTCCCGGAATGCACGTGCAACAACGTTTTGCACGTCTCAAGGATGAACCCACTGACGTCACGGAACGTGGCACGTGCATGCATGTTGGATACATGTCACTAATCTCTGAGTTTAAATCCTTATGTGTCTACTCAGGTTTGATAAATTTAGATTTTAAATTTTTGTATGCACAGTTTCTTTATGTGCCTAGTATATAATAAGTGAAACAAAACCTGGTTTTATGAAGGGCATATTTATTGGAGAAAACACAAGACTTTTGTACGATTTGATAAATCACTGTGAAGTGCATAAACTCCCCGGACTTATAGTAACGGTTGATTTTGAAAAGGCATTTGACTCTTTAGAATGGGAATTTATCGATGAAGCGTTTAATTTTGGCCCCCCTCCGTTAGAGAATGGGTTCGACTTTTAACTCAAAATAGCCGTAGTGCTAAAATAAACTCGGGACATATTTCCATTTTTTCAGCCTGGGTCAGGGATGTCACAGGGGAGATCCTTTATCGCCTTACCTATTCATAATATGTGTACAACTGCTTGCTATTTCTATTAATCGTAACAAAAATATAACCGGGATTAATGTCTATTTTTCAATATGCAGATGATGGTAATTTCTCGCTAGACGGATCAGATCAAAGTCTAGCAGAAGTCATGAAGACTCTTAAAGAATTTGCTCAGGGTAAAAAGTCAATCATGACAAAAGTTCAGCCGTTTGGATTCGACCCAAAACTTGTTCGTCTGATAAACTGTCGCCTCATATACTTCTTTATTGGTCCAAAGAACCCTTTAAGATTCTAGGAATTACATTTTCAACAAATCTGAAGGAATTGTTAGATTTAAATTTTGATAAACAATTTACAAAGGCAAGAAAAGTGTTATTCAGATGGTCAAATAGAACGTTAACTCTGCGAGGAAAAATTGTTATAATAAAACCTCAAATTTTACCCTTATTTACTCACCTTTTTACGTCTCTACCTGATCCATCTCCTAAGTATTTTAACGAGTAAACTCCTTGCTATATAGTTTTATATGGTATGGTAAAAGAGATATAATAAAAGAACTATGTTGATTAATGACTATGAGAAAGGTGGATTAAAAATTGTAGATGTCTTATCATTTTGTACTTACATGAAAATAAAATGCGTGAAGAAGCTACTTTCCTCAAAGGAGTTATGGGAACACCTTGCCCACTGTGAATTATATCCACTTGATTATGTGAACATATATTCTCGAAAGATTTTATGAGACACTTAATCAAATTAAGTACATTCAAAAATTAGGCAATCCTCAACGTCAAAACAATTTTACAACTACCAATAATTAATTTCATTCCACACAAAGACATTAAAGAGTTTTCAAATTGGTTAAAACGTGGTGTAAAAGCAATGAGATATCTATTTGCAAGAATGGGTGAATTAAAAGATTTCAAAACTCTTTAAGCCAAATTTGATTTAAGTGGTACTTTCTTGCTGTACCACAGACTTTTAAAATATATTCCTAGAAACTGGATTAACAGGATGCAAATTTATCTTAGTAAAGAGCACAAACAAAGTTCGGATTCTCAAAACCTAATGCACAATTTGATATCCATTAAGGGTCCTAAGTTCATTTATCGGCAAATATGTGAAGATGTACAAAGTGATCTCTCTGAACTTAGTAATAAATGGGAAACAAAATTCAATACACCTGTAACTAAAGATTATCTGTCCAGCTGCTTTAAAATTAATCAATTATGTACTGGAGAAAACAAGCTGCGAAATTTCCGATATAAAATCTTACATAGCATTCTAACAACCAACGTTTTCTTGTTTAGATAATGATAATGATTTTGGCAGTTTTTGTAAGACTGAACGTGAAACAATAGAACATATATCTTTTGTGTGTGATAAAGTGAGTGCATGTTTTACCTGTTTCAGTAATTGGTATGATTATATTACAACTGAAAATATTAATATCTCTGACAGGGCGATCATTCTTGAAGACCCCGATAAGAGTATTCTTATCAATCATCTCTTTCCGATAATGAAAGAATATATGTATATTTGTAAGTGTAGAGAAAGTTCTCTACAATTAAATCTTCTCATTGCCCGAATACGATATTATTGTCGAATAGAAAAATATCTCTATCAAGAAAGAGTTTCATATATACACAAATGGTCTGTACTGCAACTTGACAAATAAGTGTGTTTAGTGTCTTTTTCCAATCATATGAACTTTCATTACCCTAGCCTTACCAGCTGGCCATCCTAAGCCACAGCATGTGTATATTTCTTTTCCGCAAAGAACCCACAATCTCTAGCCACGTGGATATGTGAGGAGCATTATATAAGCGTGGCCAGCATTTTCGCATTAATACAAAATTACAAAACGAATACATTCACACACATTCAAAAAAATAAAATACAATAAAACTTTAAACATTTTTTTTAAATAAGTAAATAACTCCACAAAGATAAGTTAGAAAACAAAGACTTTGCCCTCCATATCTTTCTTCATGAAAATGCTTAGACCAAATATAAATACACACCCGTACACCTTCTTCAGTAGGAGGGTGTCTATTGTCGTTCGCACCAGTTGCAGATGGCTTATGATTGGAAGAGTCGTCGGTGGCGGGTGGTGCAGAAACAGCTGATACGTTACTGTGTTCACCTATAGCTGTCTCTACTCTCGGACGGGAAGCCTCCTGCAGTGTAGTCCTTTCTGTGACAACATGGCAATCTAATAAACATGTTGTTTATGCAACATGCTCACTGTCTTTAATACTTTCGAGGGTTCTGTTAAAAACAATCGCACTAGTTAAAATATATTTGTAAATATTTAGACTTCAATTGGCTTTATTTATTCTTGCCTACGTATTCATTATTTCTGGATAAAACCGTTGCAAAAGTGATAATAAATGTCCAAACCTGTCTCAATGCCTTGTTCTTGGCCCTGGGAGTAAATAGAAACCCGATCGATGACGTCATTTGTGTTCTGGTAGCGTCTCACCAGTGCAGAAATGGTGTTCCGGTGGCAGTGGAAATGTGCAGCCACTTGTTGAGACATTCCCCCACGGACCATCCCAATGGCCTCATGACGTTGTGCAGACGTGAGCCTTGGCATGCTATGCGTTTCAATAGCCATTGAATTTTTTGAACGATCGCAAGGGCAGGGGTTGAGCTTTCCAAAGTGACAGTACTGTGTGGCATTCATTTGCTCTGTTTCTCTTTCCCGGAATGCACGTGCAACAACGTTTTGCACGTCTCAAGGATGAACCCACTGACGTCACGGAACGTGGCACGTGCATGCATGTTGGATACATGTCACTAATCTCTGAGCTTAAATCCTTATGTGTCTACTCGGGTTTGATAAATTTAGATTTTAAATTTTTGTATGCACAGTTTCTTTATGTGCCTAGTATATAATAAGTGAAACAAAACCTGGTTTTATGAAGGGCATATTTATTGGAGAAAACACAAGACTATTGTAGGAGTTATAAAGGAGTTATGGGAACACCTTGCCCACTGTGAATTATATCCACTTGATTATGTGAACATATATTCTCGAAAGATTTTATGAGACACTTAATCAAATTAAGTACATTCAAAAATTAGGCAATCCTCAACGTCAAAACAATTTTACAACTACCAATAATTAATTTCATTCCACACAAAGACATTAAAGAGTTTTCAAATTGGTTAAAACGTGGTGTAAAAGCAATGAGATATCTATTTGCAAGAATGGGTGAATTAAAAGATTTCAAAACTCTTTAAGGCAAATTTGATTTAAGCGGTACTTTCTTGCTGTACCACAGACTTTTAAAATATATTCCTAGAAACTGGATTAACAGGATGCAAATTTATCTTAGTAAAGAGCACAAACAAACTTCAGATTCTCAAAACCTAATGCACAATTTGATATCCATTAAAGGTCCTAAGTTCATTTATCGGCAAATATGTGAAGATGTACAAAGTGATCTCTCTGAATTTAGTAATAAATGGGAAACAAAATTAAAGATTATCTGTCCAGCTGCTTTAAAATTAATCAATTATGTACTGGAGAAAACAAGCTCCGAAATTTCCGATATAAAATCTTACATAGCATTCTAACAACCAACTTTTTCTTGTTTAGATAATGATAATGATTTTGGCAGTTTTTGTAAGACTGAACGTGAAACAATAGAACATATATCTGTTGTGTGTGATAAAGTGAGTGCATGTTTTACCTGTTTCAGTAATTGGTATGATTATATTACAACTGAAAAAATAATATCTCTGACAGGGCGATCATTCTTGAAGACCCCGATAAGAGTATTCTTATCAATCATCTCTTTCCGATAATGAAAGAATATATGTATATTTGTAAGTGTAGAGAAAGTTCTCTACAATTAAATCTTCTCATTGCCCGAATACGATATTATTGTCGAATAGAAAAATATCTCTATCAAGAAAGAGTTTCATATATACACAAATGGTCTGTACTGCAACTTGACAAATAAGTGTGTTTAGTGTCTTTTTCCAATCATATGAACTTTCATTACCCTAGCCTTACCAGCTGGCCATCCTAAGCCACAGCATGTGCATATTTCTTGTCCGCAAAGAACCCACAATCTCTAGCCTCGTGGATATGTGAGGAGCATTATATAAGCGTGGCCAGCATTTTCGCATTAATACAAAATTACAAAACGAATACATTCACACACATTCAAAAAAATAAAATACAATAAAACTTTAAACATTTTTTTTTAAATAAGTAAATAACTCCACAAAGATAAGTTAGAAAACAAAGACTTTGCCCTCCATATCTTTCTTCATGAAAATGCTTAGACCAAATATAAATACACACCCGTACACCTTCTTCAGTAGGAGGGTGTCTATTGTCGTTCGCACCAGTTGCAGATGGCTTATGATTGAAAGAGTCGTCGGTGGCGGGTGGTGCAGAAACAGCTGATACGTTACTGTGTTCACCTATAGCTGTCTCTACTCTCGGACGGGAAGCCTCCTGCAGTGTAGTCCTTTCTGTGACAACATGGCAATCTAATAAACATGTTGTTTATGCAACATGCTCACTGTCTTTAATACTTTCGAGGGTTCTGTTAAAAACAATCGCACTAGTTAAAATATATTTGTAAATATTTAGACTTCAATTGGCTATATTTATTCTTGCCTACTTATTCATTATTTCTGGATACAACCGTTGCAAAAGTGATAATAAATGTCCAAACCTGTCTCAATGCCTTGTTCTTGGCCCTGGGAGTAAGTAGAAACCAAACATATTAACAGCATTTATATGGAGATACAGTGATGCCTGGTAGCACTGTACTGCAATCAGACACTTATATCAGTTACCGTTGTCTGTGAGTGAATTTGGATCTATTCAACCAAATGATACTAGACTGTAATCTTATACGTATTGTTGTGAGAGTGTGTGTTTTTGAAATTTGTATTAACATTGATTAGGTGATAGTTATTATGGGTCACAATGTTTAAAGTTTTGAGTGTGGGTTGTTTGTCAAAGTCAAAGATGTTTATTGTACAAAAGGCCTCCGGGCCCATATACATTGGAGTTATACATATACATTATACATATGGTGCAATAAGTAGTACTTAGTGATCCAAACAGCAAATCATGATACAGTCAGTAAATTATGTACAGGTAGTGAAATACGATGGACCTACAACACCTTTTATCAGATTGTTACGTTTAATAAGCGCATAATTGATATAGTACGACAGCTTTATTATTACATGCTGGTCAGTTGATGAAAGAAGTAGTTTAAATGCTAATGTAGGTGGCTTACATAGATAATATTCAGCTATATATTTCGTACGCAAATCTTTATACAAAG
Organism: Haliotis rubra; assembly: GCF_003918875.1. NCBI lineage: Eukaryota > Metazoa > Mollusca > Gastropoda > Lepetellida > Haliotidae > Haliotis > Haliotis rubra. The sequence continues at coordinate 90,681 of NW_025765697.1, read as the reverse complement.
GACATACAAGTAAAAATGGATTTCATTTTCCACAACTATATTACACAGTGGGCACATTCTCTTGCATCGTTCAATATAAAAACGTCTTCCTTCGTTTACCAGTATGTTGATCAAACCTAACCTAAAACGTATAAATGAATATCTTAACATATCTGATGTTAAAAACGACAGATATTTCTCCGGCTGGAGTAGTGATTTGTATATTCTATAAGAGTCGTACCGTGAACTATTATGTATTACTGAATACCATTCTTGATTAAACATATTAAGACTTCTTTCTCGAAACTGAGTTAAAAACAAACTTGCATCACCAACTGACTGACTTAACCATACAAAACCATAACCATGTGAAAACAGAAGATTTCTTACATAAGATGCCCACGTCACTTTACCAATGTTGTCCAAATGAACAAGTATAAGCCTTTTTGGGTAATCTATGTTCTTGCATACACAATATCTTAAACCAGAATTTTATACATCGAATATGAGCATTTATATACAGGGGATACCTCCCACATTCACCGTACACCATACAATACGGTGTAGTGGGTCCTACATTTAAAAATTTCTTACAGGCCATCAGATGTATTTTTTCTATGCATTCATATCTCTGGAATCCCCAAATCTCGGATCCATACAAAAGAATAGGCTGAATTTGACAATCAAATAGTTTAAAGTAAATACTGGGCGTCAACACACCAATTTTACACAAGGCAGATAAAAGACTTATCAATGCTTTCTTAGTTTTCAATGATAATTCAGTAACAGATGTTTTCCAGTTCATAGCAGACGTAAACTTAATACCAAGATAAATGTAATGATCAGAGACAATTACAGGTTGGTCATTAAAGGACCACCTTACTTTAAAAGATATCCGGCCACCTTTTCTAAATATAACAATATTAGTTTTATCTAGGTTAACGGATAAATCCCATGTTTTAGTATACCGTTCCAAACAGTATTTAACTGGGTTTGTAGTCCAACTACAGATTCTGATAAAAGAATTACGTCATCAGCAAATAAAAGAATAAAAAGTTCTAAGAGATCTGGAAATATTTGGATGCCATCCTTACCATTTGCGATAATATCGTAGTACAATTCGTTGATAAACAGGGAAAATAGAATTGGACTCACAACACATCCTTGTCTTAAGCCAACGGGGCAATCGAAAAAATCTTATCATCACCACAACGTACACAAGTTATCACATTAGTATACAATCAACGAAAGCTACATATAATTTGTTTAGCATCATGTATGTTCAATGGCAATGCTATTTTTCGCGGAAAGCCTATTGGATAGCGCTTTAGAGTTGCCTCCCTTGACTATCTAATTAACGGCTTTCATCATGTCGTAAACACGTTGCCGTTCGCGAAAGTACTGAGTGAATAATGATACAGCCATGCTTTGCTCGAATGGCACTGTGTCAGTATATATAAAGGGTGATTGTTGTGTTGACACACACGCACGGAATTACACGGGACGTTTCATATCACTGGAGATATACATCTGTCTGCCTTCGTCAACATCGTCTGACCCTGACACTGCGTGCCTGACTACTGTCACTGTAAACTACCTTCATTCAGTATATCTGCTCTAATTGTAAATGTCAAGACTCCCGTGAGTTGATATCTTATATTTGTGACCCAATACTTTAGATTTCTGACTCAACTGCATTGTACTAGAAATCTGTATTGTGATTCATTGCAGCTTGTTCATTGTTACCTCAATACACTATTAAATATTTTAGACTTGTCTATGTTATATTTTGCTGGTTCAAAGGGGAGTCTTAAACCTTTTGTCACGGCAATTTATTAACCGTAACAATATGGAAATGAGTATCATGACACCTATGCATTTAAACTCCCTTTTAGACAGATATATTCATATCATAATTCTATTTGTTTGTATGATTATTTTGACACTTTGGTCACACCATGGAATGATTTTAGATATGCACATGCTACGATCAAAGGCGAGCGTCACATGTAATACGTGTACCCGCCATTAACCAAAGATCAAGTTTCAGTTAACTGTTCTTACAGTGAAGTAATTTGGCCCATCAATTTGATTTCGTTGACAGCTGACAACTGTTCAAAGATTGCAAGTTATTGGTATGTGGATTGCTGGTGTGTGACTGAGGGTTGTTATAGGAGATGCTGGCTGTCATACATATATAGCCGATTGACCGAAATCATTATCAAAATAATGACGTTAATTAACAACACCTTCTTATTAGCTTCTGTTTGGCTACCGGCACAAAGGTGATACAATAGCCGTATTCGAAACTGCTGGCACCATTTGTCACTTCCATATTGAAAATATCACAATGAACTAATAAACATCACTCGCCTGTTGGCAGTCTTCATATCTACACCAGTTTGCAAAATGTTCGCAGTTTCTTGTGAAGATGTCATGCTCTTGTCTCCCCAGTTGGCTGCGTGCATCCTTCACAATCTGAGACTTACTTTGGGGGCTGAAAACACGGAACGTTCTGTTTTTAAGTTGACTTTTTTCCCTCAGTGGAGAAGTAATGTCCTACACCTGAACCACCACCAAGGACTTCACGTCGTGAGAGGAGACCACCGGAATGGCAGCGCTCAGGGGATTACGTCATGAGCCAGACCACAATCAACGACTGCGACCTAGTAGAGCGCTTGGCCTCAGCATGTGCATTTGAGCAATTTGGTGGTGCTATGTCACAGTTTGTTGTGAACCTTCTTCACCCTAGTAAGTGACAAGGACGTCATTTGTGTGGAGGGGGAAGTATGTGGCAGAGTCAACTTTGTGTATATATCTTTTATAGATATAAATACAAATGTATATAGTTTTGTGAATAAACATATGAATCTTTTATCTATATCTAACCATTTTATCAATTATTTTACACTCAACGCTCAACATTCAACATTAGCTTTCTAAACATCAATCTAATCTTAAAGTAATCCATTTCAGCAATACTCATGTAACAAGTACAAAACAAGTGTGTAACAAATACAAGTGTGTAACAAGTACAGAATATACAAATTGTAAAATGTTCTGGAAAAGCAATCTATATTAATATGTCTTGTCTTATGTTCCTGAATCAATTCATAATACTTTAAACAATAATACAATTGTCAGTGAAAAGGTTTACATTTTCACAAGTCCGTGATTTGTTTATAGTCATCACTGGGTCATGGGGTCGAAAGTTGTTCCTTTGCAAATTAGCCAAGTCTTAAGGAAGTCAGGTCTGCTGTCTTGTCCTTTGTTTTCATTGGCTGAAGATGTGCAGCATCTTGATTGGATGTTGAATTTAGTTGCATTTAGAAAGTGTGAAGTTTGTTCACTTGCTGTCTTTCTCCCAACCTGGAAAGGTGGTTTGAAAGTCATGGATGGAGGATTGTGACTGTGGTGAATTACAGGTTAGTTACATTTGGTTTTATATAAAAGGAATAAACACAAAAATATGTTAAATTGTTGATAGGTTAAGTCAGTATTTATTGTAGCTGAATTTATGTATTTGGTGGAGGTATATTTTGACCTATGGTTAGAAGTTGTTGGTGTCAATAATTTCACTTACAATTGATTCGGATTAATGTTTGAGTCCAAACGGATTGTTCGTTTACTTTATTGGTAAGAATTAGCATTTCCATGCTAATTAAAACATGCATATTTTAGGTCCTTGGTTGGTGTTTTGTTGGTGCCTCACAACATGTGGCCAGTTTGAAACAAGTTGTCCCAAAGATGGTAAGACACGCTGATAGTTCATTGTTTTGAAGATGCCATATGTGTTCCATAATTGCACTTCTAAGAATCTCAATATGTAACTGAAGCATTGATTTTGTCATGTCCATTTGTTTTGAGTTGTTGTTATACGTTCAATGGTAGTACTGCAATTAATAATGATCTGAACAATGTGCAATGAAATGAATGTGATAAAATAGATATTTTGATGGCGATTTATATATTCATATACATTGTTTCAGACTTGTATTTTACTATACAAACTACAGTAATAAACAAGGAACGAGCCATCCCCGTTACACTCATTTGCACTGCATGCTTTTCTCCCCGCAAACCCTTCTAAAGCATGTCTCTTGCTCAGGCTAGTGTGGGTTCTATTGTTCTCTGTCCATCCAAGCGTATACGGTAGTAAGGTATTTAAAGGTTATTTCATCTAGTCTCCTAGTCAGTCTCTTATGTGGTTGTGGTTTGTCCAAATATTATCTATCATCGAGATCATGGTGATCTGGAGTGTTTTACATGCATATATAAGGTTAGTAATCTCTAGTCTTGTGTATATATTTATTGTGGTTTTGTGTGTGTATTTGATAGTTGATGGTTTTATTGGTCATAGTTTAAAGTATGCTTCATTTCGGTATCCACTTTCTATTATGTATGAATATTTTATGTGGTGGCTACTCACAGTATAGTGAGTTATGTTATTGCCATTAGCGTAGATTGCAACTCGCATTAGAGTGAGTTATACTGTTGTTTTAGTATGTGTTTAGCTCACAGTATAGTGAGTTAGGTTAATGTTAAGATTAAGTTTTGACTCACAGTACAGTGAGATGTGTAAGTGTTATATTATATAATTATAGCATTACATATAATCATTAATTTCTATGTCATCTAAGTGTAATATTTAGCAATAACCTTACTTCCCATATTCCTATTATATTAAAGCATTATTACTATTAGCACTATTATCCCTACCGTAAATGAATGCGTGTGTGGATGTATGTGCGAATGTGTGGTAAGATGTGGTTGTATGTAGCTTTTACCGTAGTTACTGTTTTAATCATTTGTTGTAAATATCATCTGCACATGGCATTTATTCATCCTGCAGATGACATAAACACCAGCAGTGTCACCTATGAGTTGACTGCAGAAGCTCAAATCATACCAACCTGGTATGTTATCAATGTTATTTTATATGCATGTATCTTTGTACATTATGTGATACCTGTCACATGTGTAATATTGATAGAGTCTATGCCATGTAATATAATTAATACATTTGTATCATTCAAGTCTATCCGTAAAAAATGTGTTTTACCATTGTAATATTCATTTACATGTATATATCTATGTTGTCATGGTAATGTGCTAGCAACAGTAGTTACGATTAGTATGTGTGTGTGTGTGTGTGTGTGTGTGTGTTTGTGTATAAATATATATATATACGTGTTTGTGTGTGTTTAATTAAGTATTGAGATACGTCAATTATTATTATTATGTTTTACAGATTAAAGATAAAAATGCAGCAGAGAGAGTTCGGGTGATCCTGGCACAGTCAGGCTAGTAAGGCTCATCATCAGCTCAGGGCCCTTGCCTCCTCTACACGCAGCCCAGACAGCGAATGGGACTTCTCCCAGGAAACACTGCCTAGTCGAACCCACCAAGAACATTCTGGAGACTATATAGACTCCCCAACACTGCAGCCTTCTCCATTACGCAGAGTGTCAGAAGGGCTGTGCTCCCGGTGGAGAACCCGGGCACTCTCCTGATCTGCGCCAAGAGATCAGGAGGTACCAAACCAAGGGCACCGAGAACAATGGGGAGCCTGACGACAGTGTACTTGGGATGCAAGCGAGAAATTTCAAAGGCGAGGTCGGCATATTTATCATGCTTTTCCTGAATCTTGCCAATCGCATTGCTGTCAAAAGGGACAGAAAATTCAATGATATAAATAAATTCATTGGCTTTATCAAAAATACAAGATCAGGTTTGTTGGCAGGAATTCTTCTGAAGCTGTATATGGGCCTGTTTAACAAAACTTTGAAAGCATCATTTTCCATGATGCCCTGGACATGTTCAGGGTCGTACCATGGATGGATCTCGGAGTCAAAGCCACAGGCATGGCGAAGACGGTAGGAAAAGCAGCGAGCCATGCCATCATATCTCTTAAGATATGCTGTTTGTGCCAAGGAAGGGCATCCACTAACAAGGTGCTGGACAGTCTCCGTAAATTCATTACACAGTCGACATTTCAGTATTTTCATCACTTTTGGGCGATCATCAGTGGGAAGTGATCATCAGCCTGAAATTTCCAGATTCATCCAGTCCAAGTCAATTGCTATTCTGCCACACACTGCATGTACACACGATGCAGCTTCTCAGCTTTCCACAAAAGACATCTGGGCAGACTTGACTTCATGCATCCCATCGCTGTACCGAGCAGATCATCATCGATAAATAAATTTCAGATTCTGTCCAACAATCTTACACGCTTAAAATAGAATTCTTGCTCAACATGAACATGAGAGGATCATCCGATAAATAAATATGTGCAAAAACGTACACAAAAGAATTCTGTCATGAAGAGCCTCCACATTAATCAGACCCCGACCTCCAGAATTGATTGGCAATCATAAACGGTTAAGAGAGGAACGAGTGTGGTGGGCTCTGTTATCAGACATGATCCTTCTCGTCAGGCGGTAAAGACCCTGGATGTCTTGTTTTGTCCAATCAACTACTCAAAAGGAATAGGAGAGGACTGGCTCAGCAAAAGAATTGGTGGCTTTGACCTTGTTTCGAGCATTTAGCTGTGAGCTCCAGATTTTCTTTAATCGAGATTTGTACTCTGCCCGAAGTTTTTCTTGAATCTGGGCATTTTGGAGCTTGTCTCGAACTTGCATTCCAAGATAGGTGTAGGCCTGATCTTCCACAAGATGCTCAATAACTCCTCCCCCTTGTCACTTGACCGATCCATCATTAATTACCTTGCCACGTTTCAAATGAAAAGTATTACATTTGTCAAGTCCAAAAGTCATGCCAATATCATTAGAAAAGGACTCGACAAGGAGAACCTGCTTTTTCAAGTTGGTATCTCCTTTGGCCAGGAGCTCGATGTCATCCATGTAAAGGAGATGAGTAAGCGGTGTTGGGGATCTGTGCTGAGGAGGTCCAGGATGGTAACCCTCATCTCTATTGAGCAGAAAGCTCAAAAGATTTAAGGACAAACAAAAAAAACCAAAGGACTAAAGGAGTCCCCCCTGGAAAATTCCCCTTCTGATTGGAATAGATTCCGAAGTCTGCACCTGCCCTTGCGAGTACATCTCAAGTTGAGTCGTCCAGCAACTCATTAAAGACTTGAGTAAATCAAGTAGTCACTCCGTGAGGTCAATACAATGAAGAGACTTCAGAATCCATTCATGAGGGACAGAGTCGTATGCTTTTTTGTAGTCAATCCAGCACATTGAGAGGTTGCGATGATATGTTTTAGCCTCTTCCAAAGGCACCCCCAAGATCCCTTTCTCGCCCCCTTCTGCTCTCTGTAAATTGTATCATTGGAAGAGCAGTAAGATGACACGAGACTTGTTAAACAACCTGTGAAGATTGTATACTGTGTATTCAAACATGTGATAGGGCGGAAGCTTTTAGGATCGGTCAAGTCTCCTTTTTGTGGAAGGAGTATTGTGCGACCTTTGCAGAACCATGGAGGAACATCACCTGTGTCCACGAGAGTATTGAAGCAGTGAAGTAATGGTGTTTGGACACAGGGGAACAGTTTCCAGTACCGGCTTCGAATGCCATCAGGCCCTGGAGCTGCATTAGATTTGGACTTTTCTTATAACACTTTTCAGCCAATCTGGTGAGTTGTAGCAGACAAACGACCTAGTTAATTTCTAATGCACTGCATGGTCATAATCACTGACCCATGGTGCCTCCAGGTTACAGTCGCCGGGTACAGACCACAACTGTTTCCAGAAACTTTCACTGGCATCCATGGGAGGCCGCTTATCATGCTCACCATCACCGTTTGTTTTAAGTTGCCTGTAGTAGTGTTTTTCATTATTTCTAAAAAGTTTATTTTGCTTGATGAATTTATTTTTCTTTTCCCATTTTTTCTTAATTTCAGTCCAAACCTTTATTTTGGCCTTAAGGGAATCGACAATTTGGAGAAGTATTTTTTCTTTTGTTGTTTTGTATTTTAGTTTTATTTTTTTCCAAATTGCCTTTTGTCGTTTTGACATTGGCCTCCCTGGTGATCTTAACTTCAGGCCCAGCTCTATCTAGGAAATGTATTTTCTTGTTTCAGTTAATTTATTATTATTATGTCGTAATGCGATTGATGTCAATTGCTGATTGGATAAACTTATATTGTTGTTTTACCATGTTTCAGGCTAAAGCTTTTGTTTAATTACATTCTTGTAATAAATGCCAATCGCCTCACAGCCTAGTGGCTTTTTGGTTCTTGTAACTACATCCTAACACTACCGCAGGAGCTTAAATCGTAATATCATAAAGCTAGGTTAGCTAGAGGCATGTAATTACAAGTAGGATGTGTTATAATCTATCAAAGAGGAATGCACAAGGCAAGTGTAGCTAGAGACATATAACTACATGTACATGTAGAATGTGCGGAATACACAAAGATTATCACGATATCTACCGTCATCTGATTTGGTCAAATTACAATGGTTCATGTGATATATGTTTCTGCTTGGAACGTTTGTAATTTTGTTTCGGTTCTATTCCATCTTGTGTGTACAGATTTAGTGTAGAGATGGACAAGATGATATGTTTCCTTCACAGGTGCTGGGTGAAGTAAAGGGCCCAAACCATGTTGTGGGACGACTCTGGCTCTCGTCGCCATGGCGTTTCGGAAAATAATCTTTACTCACTCGAACTACGGATCTATTACTTTTTAAGAATTAGGTAATTGTTGCTGAAGGCCATTGATGGATTTTAGGCATTTTAGAAATAGATTCGGCACCAGAGTTGTGCAATAAACTTGAGTCATGACCAGGCCATACCGTTTGGTCAAATCACGTAATGTTTTACACTTATGCAACACTTTTCTCATATAACATATTATCAGTAATATAGAAAACGATCAATTGCAAACCGCATTTCCGAATCCCGGCTGTTATCAATGGAGAAACTGCACTGCTGAATCACATCGCTGAGTCTTTCTTCCACAATTCTTTTATCATGTGTCTGGTGTATCACCATTCCGTCACCTGAAATTATTCATAGATTTCTTCAAACACATGACCTTGGAAAGAGTGTTTTTTTGTCCAAATATGTCAGAGGGTTTCACAAAAGTAAAAAGCGTTTGAGACCAGCATCACGTTTGGCTCGCCATAACATTCTAAGCTGACACGCAGAGTTTTAAGTTCAATAGTGTTCAAACTCAACGCACTCATTGGCTCGAGATATACTTTAACACAGTCATGTTAGGTCACCTAGCTCCTATCTTGTTGTGCATCACTTAGTAAAACAGTCCTGCAAACTTGAAGTCTACAATTATGTTTTCAGGATTAAGTTCTGATTGAAAGAAACGTTCATAAATTAATTGTCTCTCAAGTAATAAAGCAAATGCACAGAGGAGAGCAATATCAAGCTAGAAAGTACGTTTGTTTGTTTCTTGTTTAACGTCGCGCTCAGCTATATTCCTGCTATACATGGCGGCGGTCTGTAAATAATCGAGTCACAGACAATCCATTAATCACCATCATACGCATCGATTCTACACAATTGGGAAACAATGAGATGTTTCAACCAAGTCAGCGAGTCTGACCACCCGATCGCGTTAGTCACGTGATACGGCAGGCTTGGGTTGCTGAGGATCAATTCTAATCCCGATCTTTACGGGTTTGAGACATACGAAGAACAAAAAATAAGGGAACCCTAGTAACCTGTTTATTGAACCAGGTTTTATATTCCTCCAAATCTGAAACAATTATGAATTTTTGTCATTATAGAGTGTTACTACTGATGCAGCAACGCATGCGCGGGCATACTGAAGATTATGCGGCGTATTGTTGCGCTAGGAATCTGCTGTCATCCTGAACTGCAACACCAAGTGCCTTGAGATCAGTACGTCCTTGGTGCCGTGCACGAACTCTCCTACACAACACATCCCACCAATGTTCACTGGGCACCAGGTCTGGAGATTAGGCAGGCCAAGGAAGTGTCACAATGCCTTGTTGTCTGAAAAAGTCAACCGCAACACGAGCCCTATGGTGTCTTGCTTTATCCTCTTGAAATGGAAAGTCTTACTGCTGGACATCGGAGGAACAACGGGGCGCAAGATTTCGTTGAGGTAACGCTGCCCTGTCAGACTACCGGGAACAAGAAGAAGATCCGTCCGCCGATCGTAGGAAACACCTAACCAAACCATAACACTCCTTCCACCGAAGTGAGTGAGTGAGTTAATATTTAACGTCACATCGGCAATATTTCAGCCATATCGTGACGAGAACATTTTACTTTGTAATTGAATATGTATATATTATAAAACCTGTCATCGAAGGACAGTAAAGCAACTAGAGTATCACAGATATATATATGTAAAACTAGTAATTGAATCTAAAACATTTTAACCATAGGGGACAACACAATCTAAAAATGGGCTATAGATCGCTAACAACTGAAGGTAGATCACCATACTAGGGACCATGGGGACTTACAGTACATTTGCTTCCTGCATGGGCCCTAGCTGGATTTATATCATCCCCCTCAGCCGTTAGCAATTAAGACATATCTAGCCATACATTAAAATTACAAATATTCTACGATTAAAAAACGGAAAGTTGAAATTTACTTTCAATGTTTTGGGACTTACGTACCCTCTCAGGAGGACAATAATTTTACAGTACTTTAACCCCCCCTCGAGGATACAACCACTAACAATCTATGTTACGAATTCAAACTTCCAATCATAAAATATTTAGCTATTTACAAATCTGTTAACAAATTTAATTCTTTTAAAAAAGCAATAATTAAATGAGGACTTATATTTAGTAAAAAGATCCTTCATAGTTCGGGATTTGAAATAGATATCCCTTGTGATGGAGTACTCAACACAGTCAAGCAAGACATGCTTGACCGTGATTCGTTCATCACAAGGGATACAAAACGGAGGATCCTCACCTTTTAATAGGTACTCATGCGTATATCTAGTGTGGCCAATACGACATCGTCGCATAATGACCTCTTCAAATCTGGACTGACAACCCAAGTAAGTGTAACCGATATAGGGTTTTATTGCATGTAATTTATTGATACCTACTTGGGTGTCCCACTTCTTTTGCATCAGATCACGGATATAAGATCTTATAGCAGCTTTGTAATCAGAGTATGGGATCAGAAGTGGTGTCACAGAATTGTTGAGTGCTGCCTTAGCAGCAATATCAGCCATTGTGTTCCCAGAAATGCCAACGTGGCTGGGTAACCAACAAAAAGACGATGTCGCATTGGCCAGTAGCAAGTTCATTGTACAATTCAATAATCTCTAATAAAAGTGGATGTTTGCAAGAAAGATTTTTAATAGCCTGAAGACTCGAAAGAGAATCTGAAAAGATGATATATTGTTTATATTTACGGTGTTTATTAATATATTTAAGAGCTGTTAGTATTGCGTTGCTTCTGCTGTGAAAATTGAACTGTCATTGGGTAGTCTGGAAGATATTGTTTTGGACCCAATGACAGTGGCACAAGCAACTGCGCCACCATCCTTGGATCCATCTGTATATAAGGATTTATAGGTATTATATTTATTTCTTAATTGACTAAATTCTTGTTTATACTGTAGATCATTAGTTTCTGATTTTTTAAATGTGGTTAATGTTAAGTCAACTTCTGGCCTCACCAATTGCCAAGGAGGAGAAGAAAGAAGACGAGAAGGAGATATATTCTCCAGCTCAATGCCAGCAGCAGAAAGGAATGGTTTAATTCTGTGCCTGTGCCCAAGAGGCGGAACAAGAGAAGGCTTTTTGTTATACAAAACCTCATAAAGAGGATTGAAGACACAGGTAAATGCAGGATTAGATTCGTTTGAATATAGTTTGGTAATATATTGTAAAGATAATTTAATACGGCGTTGGGAAAGAGAAGGCTCATCTGCCTCAACATAGAGACTATCAACTGGAGAGGTTCTAAATGATCCAAGACAGAGTCTTAGACCTTGATGGTGAACAGAATCAAGTAGTTTAAGGTTGCTTTTGCAGGCTCCGCCATATACGATCGAACCATAATCAAGTTTAGATCGTACCAATGATCGGTATAAGTGAAGGAGCGTAGTTTGATCCCTTCCCCACTTTGAATTGGAGACAACCTTTAACAAATCGAGTGCCTTCAGGCATTTAGCTTTAAGGGATTTAATATGTGGCAGGAATGTTAAATGGGAATCGAAAATTAGGCCCAAGAATTTGGCCTTCTTTACAACTTTGATGGGAGTGCCATTTAAAGATAGTTCAGGATCTTTATGCGGTTTATATTTTCTACAAAAGTGTAGACAATTAGTTTTGGATTTGGAAAATTTAAAACCGTTTTCAAGACACCATTTATTTATTTTATTTAAACACAACTGCAATTGCCGTTCAATAGTATGCATATTTTTACCACGACAAGAAATATTAAAATCATCCACAAAATCATCAATTGAGTCATTTAAAACCTTTGATAAACTGTTAATCTTAATACTAAACAGTGTGACAGACAAAATACTGCCTTGTGGAACACCCTGATCCTGATTGTAATGATCAGACAGGGTAGAACCTACTCGGACTTGAAAGTGTCTGTCATTTAAAAAGTTGGATATAAATTGAGGCAAACGGCCTCGTAATCCAAAGTCATGTAAATCTTTTAAAATCCCATGTTTCCATGTCGTGTCGTATGCCTTTTCCAAATCGAAAAAGATAGACACTGCATGTTGTCTATTAATTATGGAATTTTTAACAAAAGATTCTAAACGCACTAAATGATCGATTGTACTTCTGTTTTTACGGAAACCACATTGTATATCTGTTATGAGGTTTCCAAGTACCAAACAAGGCGATTATTTATCATGCGTTCCATGGTCTTGCAAACACAGCTAGTTAGTGAAATTGGTCTATAATTGGAGGGATCAGTATGATCACGTCCAGGTTTAGGGATTGGCACAATTATGGCATCGCGCCACGAGGAAGGAAAATTGCCAGATGTCCAAATGTCATCCAAAATATGTAAAAGTGTCTCTAAACATGAATCCGGTAGGTGTTTTAGTAGTTGATAATGTATACCATCAGCTCCTGAAGCAGTATCGTGAGCCTGATCAAGAGCCATGTGAAGTTCATGTATCGAAAAGGTTTCGTTATAATCTTCCCCATTATCTGAAGTAAAATTAATAGATTTCTTTTCTTGCTGATTTTGATATTTTTGGAATTCAGGCACATAATTAGATGAGGAAGAATGCTTGGCCAAAGTCTCACCAAGTTTGTTAGCAATATCTGATTTATTAGTCAATAATTGATTCCCATCTTTCAAATGGTGAATGCTAGATTTAGAACCCTTACCTTTGATTTTCTGGATCATGTTCCATACCTTTGACATTGGCGTACGTGAATTTATTTTTGAAACATAATTTTGCCAAGACTGACGTTTGTTTTGTTTAAAAGTATGCCTTGCTTTAGCATTAAAAATTTTGAACTTATTTAAATTATGGACCATAGGATGGGGACGGAAATACTGTTCAGCTTTCTTCCGCGCCTTCCTAGCTTGTTTGCAGTCAGCGGTAAAGCATGGTTTACGTATGTGTGGATTGGAAGAGGACTTCGGAACACATTCATCAGCTATTTTAAGAAATTCGTTAGAGAAGAGTGTTACAGGATCGGGAACATCAAGAAAAGCACCAGGTGTTAGTTTAGTAGAACAACGAATTTCATACAAATCCCAGTTAGCTTTAGCAAAGTTCCATCGTGATGATGGAGGAACATCAGAAGGTGTCACAGACTTCAATATGGTGGGAAAATGGTCACTTCCACAGAGGTCATCGTGAACTGACCATTCAAATTCACTCAGTAAAGTAGAGTCAACAATGGATAAATCCAGACAAGAGTAAGTTCCAGTTCCTGGATGTAGATATGTATGAGAACCATCATTAAATATGCGTAAATCGTTGTTTAAGAAAAAATCCTCCAGTACTTTACCTTTTGCATTGATGTCATTACTACCCCAAAGTGGGTTATGACCATTTAAATCTGCCATTATGACACAGGGTTTAGGGAGCTGGTCATATAGTGCCTGAAGATCGGACTGTTGAAGGCAAGTCGATGGTGGAATGTACAAAGAACATAATGTGAAAACAACATTTAATGTTATTCGAACTGCAACAGCCTGGAGAGGGCTATTGAGAGTAACAGGACTATGAAGGATGCCCTGCCTCACCAAAACAGAACAACCTCCAGCGGCTTTATCACCTGGGGAAGAAAAGCGGTGGTAAGAGTTGTATCGTCTTAAATCAAATTTATCGGTGATTTTAAGGAAAGTTTCTTGTAAACAAAGGGCAGATGGTTTTAAGTCTTGGATTAATAGCTGAAGATCAGAAAAATTGTTCCGAAGACCTCGGCAGTTCCATTGTATCAAACTGTGATGGCAGGTCATGGGGGCACAATAGGAGATCGTGTGTGAGAAAGTCCTTTACGCTGTAATGGCAGCGATGGAGTAACCTCCATATCCAGAGGTTCAAAGATATTATGAACCTCCAGAGGAACAGTCAGGGGTAAAGGTACCTCAATATGTTTGAGGCCCTTTGATTCTTTTTTCTTTAGTTTTCGTTTTTCCTTCTTTGTAAGCGAAGCGTTTCGTTTTATCTCAATAACAGGTTCAGATTGACTTTCGGTTTCAGGCACAGTTGTTGATTCGGGTATTGTTTTAGCAGACACGGTGGTTTGTGAAGCTGATGTAGATTTGGAAGGCAAGACTTCAGCATCTACTTCATAAAGAATGGTCTGTACATCAGATACCCAGTTAATTGATGTTTGACATCCTTGATCAACCTTGAGATTTGAGGAGGAAACTGCAGCAGAGTAGGACACTGTAGAAGTGGACGAGAAAGTCTCCTTTTCTACTAATTTCTTTGCCTCAGTAAAAGAAATATCTTTAGAATATTTGATTGTGAGAATTTTATTTTGTTGCACATAGCAAGGGCATGATTTTGAGAAGGACATGTGGTCGCCGCTGCAGTTTGCACACTTGACCATATCTGTGCAGTCGGTACTGTCATGTTTTTTACCGCAGCGGGAGCAAACTTGGGAATTACGGCAAGATTTTGCACCATGTCCAAACTGTTGACATCGGAAACACCGGAGTGGATTTGGTATATATACATCCACTCCGATGTTGAAATACCAAGCTTTGATTGATGAGGGGATTTTCGATAGAGCAAACGTGAAGAGGTAAGTATTGGTATTGATAATTCTCTCACCATCTTTCCTAGTGAACCTTCTCACATGCGTTACACCCTGACTTTGTAACTCATCTGCAATCTCATCCTCAGACATGTCCGAGAGGCACTTTGCACGGTCGCGTACAATACCTCTGCACGAATTTAAAGTTTTGTGCACTGAGACAACGATCTCAGTATTTGCAAAATGATGTGCTTTCAGCAGATTCAAAGACTGTTGCCTCCGCGCACATTCCACGAGCAACAAACCAGAACGTAGACGGGTAACATTCTGTACGGTACCGCATATACCTTCAATTGACTTAGAAATTACAAAAGGGTTGATTTTGAGGGGCTCACCATCAACACCTGCTACGACAAGAAATCTTGGCCAATAATCAGAATTATGTACATATTCCTCATCTGAAGAATTAGTAATATCAGAATCAACATGTCTTCTCTTAGTTTTTGACCGAGAACCAGTTAATTGTGGGGTAGCCATAATGAAGGAAAATATATTCAACAGCCCTGCTCCCCACCCACCATGGAGTGTCAACAGGGACGGCGATGTAGTGGAAGCCAACTACAGACATCAGGGTTACAGGGACGCTATACTCCAGCAAAGTGGACACAGGTAGCTATTTTTGCCAAACAAGGTAAAAGTCCGGTTGGTTCTGCCCTAGACAGATCCCTGAAGACAAACAGAACCCGGAGGTCAAAATTGCCAGATTGGCCCATGAGCCACCGCCTTCTGGCATAGGACTCTAGGCAATGTAGTAGAAGAATAATTTGATTACTGAAAATCGAAATGTCCAAGACCCAGTAACAAAAACGTGCAGAGAATAATCACCATGCACAGGGCTTGGCGTGACTAGCCGATTGATAGAACCGGGCCAGTTCTACCACCCGTCTAGGTGAAGTAAGGGCCAAAGTGGTGTGTTGGGCAAAAGGAACACGGTTCCAGGCTCCCAGTGCCCTCAACCACCAGACTACCGTCCTCCACCAACACAGGGGCGCAACCCACGGCAAACGGGTTGGTGGACCAAATATCCCCCCGGGTCCACAACGGGGGGTTGAAGGGCGCTTAGCGTGACCCAGCACCCACCACGAGGAGGTGGCCCTTCATGGGTGCCCCCTTCCACCGAAGGAATCATGCTCCATGATAGTGTTACGATTGTATCTCTCCCCCACGTCGTCGCCAATTTGCGGCCATCAGTAACAGAACCTGAAATCGTCAAAGAACATGACTTGACGCCATCCACATAAAAGCCAGCCAAGACGTTGTTGACACCACTGTAGACAAGGTTCATTCGCAGGAAGGCAACTTTTTAGTTTTAGCTCTTCGCACGAAGGCAAAACACGGTACCCTTTGATGTTTAGTGTTGTTACAGTAATGTTTGTGTAAGGGCTTACCGGGGGTGGCGACTAAATTTGTACTAATTTCTACCTGAACACAGTTCGTGGGTCGTTCATGCTGACACTGATTTTGTGAACATATTTTGCAGAAACTGTTATTTACAACTGATTGGCTATCATAAGAATTGTGAGTTCGTATCAGTCGCATAAAACAACAATGTCAACAGTTTCATATAAATATGCCGGTACAAGAGTACCAAGTATCAAGAACAAACAACAACCTTGAAGGTTGGCATGGGCGCTTGAAGAAGTTGGTTGGCAAGGAAATTAAATCAGCATGTTAGATGATACTTTGTACATATTTTAATGATTAAGAACGACAGTGGAAGTGCAATATTTTGTACATATGTATGTCGCCATCCTCTGGCATTAGGGTTCTTGTGTAAACAACCCAACCCATTGTTGCAAATGTCCACCCTTTTCGCACGAACGAAAAACGGCCCATGTTTTTACATGCCCCCCAAGAGTCGCTTTCCTGCGAAGACACCGTAGACAAGCGCGTCTATGGGCCTAGGACATGATAACGCCACGATGCCATACGTCCCACTAGTCATACGGGTTAAAACAATATATGGTATGGTTGACTGCGTCAACAACTACCTTTGTACTACTTTTGTAAAACTAAAGTGGAAAAATCCAGGAAACAAAATGGTCCAGGAAACAAATGTACAGCTTCAGATCTTCAGCATGGTATACATGCATAATCTGATCTTGAGCACAGTATACATACATAATCTGATCTTGAACATAGTATACATAAATTATCTATACACTTAAACGGTATCAGTAACACATTATTCTCTATTTGAAAACTTCAATAACTTCAATAACTTAAATTCACAATTTTGCAATTAATGGTGAGTTGGGTAGAGGTGGCCATCAGCATCCGGAAATTGAACTGATGTTACAGTCTCAGGTAACTTCCTAATTCTATATCTTGGAACTTCTTTAGCACCACTGGCGGTTTGCACAACGAACACGCTAAAAGCAATTTAGAGGTTGTGCAACACTGATAACACGACCCTTCAGCTGCCCATCTATCTGAACGAGACTGTTGACTGGGATGGGAGAAGCCATCTTGTTGTCGTCTGTGATTATGTTAACTTATCAAAATCTAAATTAATGTTTACTCATGAAGTTTGTATTTTTCTTGAAATCACATATTAATAAACATGTGTGAAAAATTGTTCTTCTGTAATAAAAGGGTTTATTACATGTGTGCAACATATGATTTTTATGTACTCGGTAATGTTTCACTGTATGGATAATAATTTACTTTAATAACATTTGTTTATGTTTTGGTTACCAAAGACTGGCATTTTAGTGTTAGAAATTAAACTAACCTCAGTCTCTCTAATTAGCGGACTAGTCCATTTTGCGCAAAGGGTATATGCCTGTTGTTGTTTTAATTACTCCCTCGTTTACTGTATGACTAGTGGGAGTAGGACTAATGGGCATGACCAGTCAAGCCTCACTGAGTCACAGTGTGCTGTAGGCAAGTCGTATCCCAGTTCCAGCATGGCAATCTCGCTTCAGTTCTGGCGTAGTAATGAACTGGTTAAGTGCAACAACGCATAACCTTTCGATGGCGTCCGCGACCCTTTCTCATTTTACAGTTACCAGTCTGACGGTGTTGAGCAGCAAGCCTGGAGATAACGCTCTTCGACCTCCCCAAAAAATTGAAACTTGTACTCGATTCTGTGTTTGCCCGGACTGCAACATTCCTATGCACTGTCATTTTTGAGCTAGTGTTAAATACTATGGCTGTGGCATTTTGTGTGTTGCGACACTCACCTGCGTATCTTGCCTTAAGTAGCCTTCCATACATGTAGTGCACGTGCACTCGTGATTTGAAAGCATTTAGGGAGACAGTAGTCAGAGTGTGAAATTGTTCTGGACTTGAAGTCAGCTTTTAGACCAGTTGAGACGTAAACTCACACTCTCTCATATCAAGTCAGAAAATATCAGTTTTGGGGTTCCCTTGTGTTTTATGAATTGTATACAACTGATAATAGATCATGAACAACTTGAGGCACCCCGTAAAGTCGAAGATGCCTCGGTAGTCTCAGGTTCCTGTCAGTTAAGAAAATCAGGATGCGTTAACATCTGTCTGATCCACTTTCGCCTAGCAGGAAACCTTCTCCTTGTTCTTCTTGTCCGTGTAGGCTGAATGTAGTTGTCAGTTGCCTCAGATCAATATGAAGAGGGCTATCAAACTTGTGTGTTTAGGGGTGATTAATATACCAAAGTCCTGTTCCTGTCTCTAACACAACATTGACGAAATACTATACGTACTCCTGGAATATGAGAATTAATAATATAACATCAGTAATGTTTCTGTTGGGTTGACAACAACTCCGACTAAAGCATGTGTTTTTCATCAGTGATAGAGAGAATCAGTGACTTTCTTCCATAGGAATATCTCAACATAATTATACCCCCGCTTACGAAGTAGCAGGTGTATGTAGCGTTCATTCTGTCCTTCCGCCTTTCCGTCCCGAAACATTATCCGGAACGTATCTCTTAAAGTTTGCGTGCTAGGTTCACCAAGCTTAATACACAAGTTAATCATGACCCAAGATGTGTCTTATGCAAAATAAGGAAGTGTGATCTTCATTTTTTACGGTCTTGTTAAAGGTACCATTATGTAATCTCTGTATCTAGATTAGGTATTTCCTTCATGTCAGCAACATGTGATTTATTTTCTGTATCTACACTGAGAGTCAGTGATACTCTTCATCGGCGTCCACTTCATCATGTACAGCATGAGACAGTCAGGTTCAATGTTTTGTCAGGTGTCCAGGGAAAACACAGTAACTAATGTTTCCATAAATTATTAATGTAAATAGTGCAAGTCAAAACTATTATCTAAAATGCATATAAAGTTTGGTGGAATCAAGGAGAGTCTTGTGAGCTGATCCTTGTGAGACTATGTATATGGCCTGACAAGGATCAGCAGCTCACAAGACTTACTCCTTCACTCCATAATTTCCATGTCCCTTAGTAGGAAGCGGGGGTATGTGATCTGTGCTCATTTTACACTTGTTTATTCTGGTTGTTCATTATAGTTTAGGGTCGCACTCAGCAATAATCCAGCTATATGATAGGCCAGATAATTTAGTGATTGACATCATGAGTATTTGTCCTCGCATCCCAATAGTCACTCCTTTCAAATGCAGGTAACTTTGCACAATTAATGAAACTTGTACCTACCTGTGTATATAGCAAAATCCTGAAACCATTTTCTTTTGAACTTTAATATGTCACCTTCCTGAATATCGCCTTGGTTTGAATCACGATAAACAACCTGTAAGAGAAAGGATCAGTTAAGTCAGGAACAAACCCACGTCAGAATCGGTTCCTTGCGTTATTATGTCGTAATAGTAGAAGGTATGTACAGGGATACTGTGATAGGTCAAGATAACGCCCAGTTATTATGGCGACAATAGTCTTTTCGCTTACACAAGAAACTGCCGAGTGGATTGTACGAAAGTCGTAATAGCATTGGCATGTGTTTAGGAATTACCGTCAAATAAGGAAAATACCATGTTCACGGAAAGGTGAGCATATCCTGCTCCACTGGTGGCACCGTCATAAACACAAGCAAAGGCCACTCAGTTGCTCACCAAATGAAAACATGTGATATGGTACAAATCAAAATGCACCGGGCACAACCACAGGCCCTCGTGTCTTTGCAAAGATTTTTTTTTTTGTTGTTGTTGGATGCCACATACTACTATACATTATTACAAGGCCGGACACGTCGGTATACCCCACCCGCTTGCTTTGCCGATCGCTACGCTACCATCGCATGTAATCGATTAAAACGTAATGTGAACATGATCATGGATGATAGGCCTATTGATCCCCACTCATGAAACCTACCAATTCTTTATTGTTATTTCTGCAAGTCCACTGCAACACGATTTTGACCCTCAATTAAACGATCTTGACACAAATGGATGACGAGGAGTCCGCACAGAACGGGGGCGTGGTCGAATCAAGCCCTCTGATCGGTGAACGTCTGAGCAGGACAACCATACACATGTGTTCGATTCAATTCACTCATTACTGTGTTTACATCAGTATTTGTTTGCACATATTTTTATTTCCCGTGTGCACAGTTTCTTTTTGTGACTAGTATGAAAGCATTGGAAGAGTCAACTTGACTTGACTTAAATGCAGAGAGAGATGAAACAGACACTGAATGATTCGTGGTACAACATCCACTTGGTACAAGACTTAGCTTGTAGATCTTGCTCTGAGAAATATTCCTTTCGAAATCATTTAAAGTGTTGACAGAAATTATCAGTATCAACTGACATGGAAAAGTATTTTATTTCACGTTTCCTTACATTCTGAGATATTTTAGGTATAAGTATGTTAAAACTTTTGAAGAGATTGTATTTGTTTATTTCAATCCATTAGAAAATTAAGCTATGTGACGTCACAGTCCCCAAACTACTATTTTGAGTATACAGACGGGTATTAGGTTTTTTGCAACCGAATTGGATGCAAGGGTTTCTGATTTGAGCCATCGCTTTATCAGCCTGAAAAATCCATGTTCTAAATAATGTTCACACGACGCTGCGATACGGTGATAGCCGCAAGGGCGGTAGGTATTGTGATATGATGACGCGATTAGGTAATGTATCGACATTGCGATATGGCGATCTTGCTCAGTTGCAAGTTTTGAAATGTGTAAAAGCGCGTACCGTGATTCATGCTTAACATCAAATAATAGGATAGCTGGACGTATGTGAGATAAACGGACTCGTAAAACAATCCCATAAACTGATATAGAAAAGACGAGGGCACGTTGGCAACCGTGACCAGTTCGTTGTAATTCCACTGCATATTTGTTTCGATCCTAATTGTAAGATGTGTAATGAGCCTTAACTAAGCGATTGGTCTGTAAACAGGCCCGTATCGTAAGTATACTCACTACCTGTAAGTTGATAATCTTGTTACCTGTATCTGAATAGCAGATCTATTTACACGTATTTCTTCTGATGCATTTCGGTATGCTCCATTTATATCATAAAACTATACACAGTCACGGTTCATTGCTTTCAAGGCTAACCTATCCATTCGTTGCTGGTCACTAACAGTAAAATCCTGTGTTCGGCTTTCTCGGCAATCGCATGTTCTAATATGCTGTCACATGAAACTGAATTCCTGAGGAACACAAAAAATCTCCAGAAATGCAAAACGCCGCAAACGTCTTTCTTGAACAAGTAAATAATGGACACGATGTCAGTCGACACATGCAGAAAATGACATAATGTGGCAGCCTGGTGAGATCCATTGCTTTGAACTTAGCACTTCAACTTGGAAGCAACTAAACTACTAAACTGGCAATTTTATAAATACAAGTTCAAATTGTTCATTCGTAACATACCCTTATAAATCTGGTGTAAGTTTGTACTACAGTGGAATCTGTCTATTACACACTTTTCCGGGACCGACGTTTTTGTCCGTTACCGAAGACACTAGTCGGCTTATATATGGGTTACACTTTCGTCAAACTTTTAATTCAGGGTAAGAAAACAACGAAAGACGATTTAGTCAGTAAAGACATCAAATTTGCAATTAAGCATCACTAGTCAAGATAATTTACCCTTTCAGTTCTAATTTGTTTTTGCTAGACATTGTCTTATATGCAGGGATTAAGATTAAGTCTCGACTAGTAGTATAATGGGAATTCTGCATTGGAGTATTTTTTTATATTTTTTTCAAAATTTAAAAATGTTTTCTACAGTTCCACTCCTGTGACTTAGGTTGTTTTGGCAAGGAATGGATCTAACATGTTGATAGGATGTTTTATTCCTACTAAATTGGTTTCAAAGAATAATTAACATGTTTTGAAGCGGAGGATGAAAAGCTTAAGCACTATTACATATCTCACCTTTCAAATCTTTTGTTAAAGGGTAGTAAAATCTCGTTATTTGTTGATATATAATGCTTTTCACTCATTCCGAAGTACAATGAAAACTTCTGTTTCTTTCATGTCTCTGAAGTCGTGATGAATAGTCTTCTTACTGATGTTTTGATAGAGACCTTTCAGTACTCTGAACCGACGATCTTATTCAGGGATGTAGCGTCCATCTGTAGACGTTGGACCGAGATTTCTAGAAGCCCACCACTTTGGTCGAAATATACTAGGCACATAAAGAAACTGTGCATACAAAAATTTAAAATATAAATTTATCAAACCTGTGTAGACACATAAGGATTTAAACTCAGAGATGAGTGACATGTATCCAACATGCATCAACGTGCCACGTTCCGTGACGTCAGTGGGTTCGTCCTTGAGACGTGCAATACGTTGTTGCACGTGCATTCCGGGAAAGAGAAACAAGCAAATGAATGCCACACAATACTGTCACTTTGGAAAGCTCAACCCCTGCCCTTGCGATCGGTCAAAAAATTAAACGGCTATTGAAACGCATAGATTGCCAAGGCTCACGTCTGCACACCGTCATGAGGCCATTGGGATGGTCCGTGGGGGAATGTCTCAACGACAAGTGGCTGCACATTTCCACTGCCACCGGAACACCATTTCTGCACTGGTGAGACGCTACCAGAACACAAATGACGTCATCGATCGGCCACGTTCTGGACGTCCACGTGTAACAACGCCAAGACAGGACATAAGGGTGACCCATCTTCGCCACAGGTTTCAGACTGCAGTGATGACTGCCCGAACCATCCCAGGACTTCGCCGTATCCACCCCAACACAGTTCGACAATGTTTACGTCATCACGAGATCAGACCAAGACGTCCCGCCATACGGCCTATCCTGACACAACGTCATCGACAAGCTCGCCGAATGTGGTGCCGAAATCATGTCCGCAGACCCTTGTTTTGGTGGAGAAATGTTGTTTTTACAGATGAGTCCAGTTTTAACATTTCCCATAGTGATGGATAGAGCATGTTTGGGACGAGATGGTTCGACGTCTACTACGCCGTCTTCCTCATCCGCCAGATAACGTCCTTGACCTTGCAACAGAACTTGAGAGAATCTGGCGTGACATCCCACAAACCTTCCTGGCACGTTTGATAGGCTCTATGCGTCGTTGATGCAGTGCTGTTCTCAATGCCGATGGTGGACATACCCGTTATTGAGCTTGTGAAATGGTCGTTGGACCCCTGTCCCGCTTGTGGACTCGTGACGTCATTGTGATTGATTTTCAATTGAAATTCTCCCCACTTGTTATGGTCTCATGATCCCTCCATTAAAGTTCATATGTACCTTTGACATTGTTATCGTACTTATCAACTGGGATAATATTTTGACAATGCACAGTTTCTTTATGTGGCTAGTATACATCTACCTCAATCTTCAAAGTTGTGTCTGTCTTTCAAAATCAGATGAGCATCATGAGTTTACCAACTATATACCAATATGCACCAATGTGGGGAAGCGTCTGCTCAATAGCGTACATTTATGCTCATTGCAGTCATTGCATGTGCTATAAAAGTTTAATGAGATCACCTTTTCCGTCTGGTTACATGACAACACTGAGGATGTATGTCATTGAAAAATTTTCATAATCTTCCCTTATCAGTAACCCAACATGTATTTGATGTTAAGATTTCACCTATCATGTTGTATGGTTGTGAAGTCTGGGGCATTCATCACTCACCTAACATTATTAATGTTTATGATAAATTTTGTAAGTCAGTTTTACATTTATAAAGGAACACTCCCAATGTTGTGAAGGGTGAACTTGGGCGTTACTCTGTAAAAGTTAATCGGTTTGTAAAAATCATGAAATATTGGTTATGGCGTTTGTCTCAAGAGAAAAATCTAATATTGAAACATGTTTATTATCAACGCAAGATGGCTTCCAAATGTATCAACTGTTGGGCTGTAGATGTAAATAATTTATTATTCAAATATGGATTTGGTCACATTTGGCTTGATCAGGGGGTTAATTATGTTGATTATTTTATTAGACAATTTAAACAGAGATGCATTGATAGTGATATTTAAGAATGGTTAAGTTCTTTGAAAGTTTATTCTAAGCTAAATTTATATTAGACTATCAAGTTGAGGGGTAATTTTGAAGAGTATCTGTCACTGGTTAAGGTTAATGTTTTCCGTTTTGCTTTGAGTAAGTTTCGTTGTTCAGACTATCCTTTAATGTTGGAATATGGGATAAAAATAAATAAAAAACAACATGAGCAATTCCACCCTCTGTGTATTGTACGTACCATTTAATCAGAGTACCACTTCTGCATTGAATGCACATTTTACTGTGATCTGAGAAACAACCTGCTCCCACAATACTACATAAATAATCGACGTGAAACTAAATTTATCAGCTTATTATTGTCTTGACTGACTGACCTATTCTCCCCCGACATTTTCTTATAACGAAGAGTGTAAGATTCACCAGAGTGTGTACTTTGATACTCTGAGGTTGTGTTCTTGCTTCAAATGCTTTTTAAATTTTCAGCGACATGTATTTGTTTTCAGAATAGAGCTTGTTGATAGACTGACTTACAAGGTTCTTTGGAAAGTTGTCCAAATGTTTTAATTTGTGTGATTTTGACACGACCCCTACCTGCTTCGCATCACCCTCACAATCTTTGCGTTCCAGAACATTTGTCAGTACCCTTGCTGATACTCCTAAAGCTTTTTCTGCCCGCTTACGGAATTTCTTAATGGCATAAAATGGTTTGCCCCTTTCGGCTTCAGCACGGAAAAAATCGTACACTTTCATCATCAACTGATTCACGTCAGCATTCAACTTCATTCTTCATCAGGCATGTGTATCCCGTGCACGACGATATACTGGCTGTTCCGTTTCTGCGGTTTCACCCTGCCGCGACAGATAACAACTTTAGCGTTTTCAATGATGATAGTTTCTTGAACGAACGTTTTGGCTGGAGTCCGGAAAATTTTCAAATATAAGAAAGCTGTTGGGTATTAGTAAATGATAAACATGTGTACTATTTATATTTATGTGGCAATTTTGTACAATGATAAAATTTGCAATTCATCGGTCCGTTTCTGACTCAAACGGACTGTAAGTCACTTTTGCAACTTTACAGGAGAGACGAAAAACGGTATTTTCATTTTTACCAGAGATAACGAGGCGGAAATGGGCTCAAATCATAACATGAAACATCATTTGTAACTTTTCATTACCCGCCAAAACAACCTAAGTCAGCACAAGTTTCCATGCCAAAACAACTTAGGTCATAAAAGTTACAAGCCAAAATAAACTTAGTCACTAAAATACTTAATTATTTTGATTATTTCAATGTAAATTACCCTGATTATGGTTGTAAGTATATTCATTGTTTTATTTCAATGCTAAATGATAACAGTGACAATAGAATAGGTCCTGGTATCGGCCTGTAAGCCTAATGGAATATGCAGTTCCCGATTCAATAATGATTGCCACTTAAAAAAGATGCCATTGTCATAGGAGGAGCCTCACACTGTGATAAGCAAGGTCATGGAGTGTGGAACAAATCGTTTCCGTAAAAAAATATGATGGAGTTCAACAATATATCCTGAATCTTACATTTGACTAGCGGTTGCTGAAAATGTGTACTCATGAGACAGAATCTTTTAGTACTCTGTCATTTCTGTATCAGTGTATTTTATTTCTGTAACCACAATATGGTCAATGACAATAAAAAACAGACTTTACAATAATGTAAACTTTTAATTTCCAGTTAGAAATATAAACAACAGCTCATCAAATGTCATAAAACAACAGGATTTCAGCAGTGTCTATCATGAAGGGTTTCAAGAAGTGTCTTTACTCAAAATTAAAGCAATGTATTTGAACACATTAAAAAGAAAATGCAGTATGTTTCTTTTTGTTGTTTAGGTAACAACAAAATAAGATAATGCAATACTAATTCAGTCTCGTAGAAAAATCCATTTGACATGACCTAGCCGCGATAAGGATCGCGATCAGGCTCCTAGACTGAAGTGCCTTCACGATTTCATTCTGCAGGTAACGTATAAAAGAACTGGAACTTACATTATTGAGGATGAAGATATAAACTCATCTTAAAACTTAAAACTTTACATTTCAAGAACTTTAAGAGAGAAAGTTTATTTCGTACAGGGGTCACCGACCCATTATACAATTACAAAGATGGCAATCGTATAATCCAGCGACATACATAACAGAAGCTATGTGCTAACATGTACAATGTCTCATTTAGTTTTATACTCTATATTCAGAAACTTCGCTCTTTCTTCCATAAATATCAACTTCGCAGGATTGTTTACAGTTGTAGGATTGCAAGACAATAATAAGCTGATAAATTTAGTTTCACGTCGATTATTTATGTAGTATTGTGGGAGCAGGTTGTTTCTCAGATCACAGTAAAATGTGCATTCAATGCAGAAGTGGTTCTCTGATTAAATGGTACGTACAATACACAGAGGGCAGAATTGCTCATGTTGTTTTTTATTTACTTTTATCCCATATTCCAACATTAAAGGATAGTCTGAACAACGAAACTTACTCAAAGCAAAACGGAAAACATTAACCTTAACCAGTGACAGATACTCTTCAAAATTACCCCTCAACTTGATAGTCTTATATAAATTTAGCTTAGAATAAACTTTCAAAGAACTTAACCATTCTTGAGTATCAATATCAATGCATCTCTGTTTACCTTGTCTAATAAAATAATCAACATAATTAACCCCCTAATCAAGCCAAATGTGACCAAATCCATATTTGAATAATAAATTATTTACATCTACAGCCCAACAGTTGATACATTTGGAAGCCACGTGCACCTTGCGTTGATAATAAACATGTTTCAATATTAGATTTTTCTCTTGAGACAAACACCTTAACCAATATTTCATGATTTTAACAAACCGATTAACTTTTACAGAGTAACGCCCAAGTTCACCCCTTCACAACATTGGGAGTGTTCTTCTATAAATGTAAAGCTGACTTACAAAATTTATCATAAACATTAATAATGTTAGGTGAGTGATGAATGCCCCAGACTTCACAACCATACAACATGATATGGGAAATCTTAACATCAAATATATGTTGGGTTACTGATAAGAGAAGATTATGAAAAATGTTCAGTGACATACATCCTCAGTGTTGTCATGTAACCAGACGGAAAAGGTGATCTCATTAAACTTTTATAGCACATGCAATGACTGCAATTAGCATAAATGTACGCTACTGAGCAGACGCTTCCCCACATTGGTGCATATTGGTGTATAGTTGGTAAACTAATGATGCTCATCTGATTTGAAAGACAGACACAACTTTGAAGATTGAGGTAGATATATACTAGCCACATAAAGAAACTGTGCATTGTCAAAATATTATCCCAGTTGATAAGTACGATAACAATGTCAAAGGTACATATAAACTTTAATGGAGGGATCATGAGACCATAACAAGTGGGGAGAATTTCAATTGAAAAGTCAATCACAATGACGTCACGAGTCCAGAAGCGGGACATGGGTCAAACGACCATGTCACAAGCTCAATAACGGGTATGTCCACCATCGGCATTGAGAACAGCAGTGCATCGACGACGCATAGAGCCTCTCAAACGTGCAAGGAAGGCTTGTGGGATGTCACGCCAGATTCTCTCAAGTTCTGTTGCAAGGTCAAGGACGTTATCTGGCGGATGAGGAAGACGTCGTAGACGTCGAACCATCTCGTCCCAAACATGCTCTATCGGGGAGAGATCCGGTGAATTTGCAGGCCAAGGCAGTAAGTCAACGTTGTGGTGTTGCAAGAAATCCATAGCAACCCTTGCCGTATGAGGGCGGGCATTGTCCTGTTGGAATGTTAACCCAAGGCCTTTACGTTGCATAAAAGGAATTGCCACAGGTCGAAGAATCTGATCCCTGTAGCCCACACCACTTAAGTTGCCCTGAACAATCACAAAAAGAAGTTCTTTGGCGTGCTGTTATTCCACCCCAAATCATCACGGAACCACCACCAAAGCGATTCCTCTCCAAGACACAGGCCTGTGCATAACGTTCCCCCACGCGTCTTTAGGCACGTTGAGCAGGGGTTGAGCTTTCCAAAGTAACAGTATTCTGTGGCATTCATTTCCTCTGTTTCTCTTTCCCGGAACGCACGTGCAACAACGTATTGCACGTCTCAAGGACGAACCCACTGACATCACGGAACGTGGCACGTGCATGCATGTTGGATACATGTCACTCATCTCTGAGTTTGAATCCTTATGTGTCTACACAGGTTTGATAAATTTATATTTTAATTTTTTGTATGCAAGTTTCTTTATGTGCCTAGTATATTTCGACCAAAGTGGTGGGCTTCTAGAAATCTCGGTCCAACGTCTACAGATGGACGCTACATCCCTGAATAAGATCGTCGGTTCAGAGTACTGAAAGGTCTCTATCAAAACATCAGTAGGAAGACTATTCATCACGACTTCAGAGACATGAAAGAAACAGAAGTTTTCATTGTACTTCGGAATGAGTGAAAAGCATTATATATCAACAAATAACGATATTTTACTACCCTTTAACAAAAGATTTGAAAGATGAAATATGTAATGGTGCTTAAGCTTTTCATCCTCCGCTTCAAAACATGTTAATTATTCTTTGAAACCAATTTAGTAGGAATAAAACATCCTATCAACATGTTTGATCCATTCCTTGCCAAAACAACCTAAGTCACGGGAGTGGAAAAATGGAGTTTACAGGCCTAAATTAATAAATTCAACGTTCAATCACAAATTTTGTATAATTTTGGTAACAGTGTTCATCATAAATTATCATTTCATATAATTTATACGTACCTTTAAGCTGTTTTAACTCCAGAATTGTCCTCATTTTTAGTTACTTATGCGATCGGAAGACTTTTGTACCTCCTTCCTGAAGAGTGTACGGCAGTTCCATGTCAAAACAACCTAAGTCACCACTGTTGTCAGCCAAAACAACCTTAGTCATATCAGTAGGTCATTTTGGCACCGAGTATCATATTTTAAAATCTATTTTCTCGGAAACAATAAAACATACCCCAACAACCTTATAATCATATGAAAGAGCTTCTCAAGCTGGAGATACCTCTGTTATTATTATAAAACTTCTATTCAAGATTTTCCTTGAATGTTTTGGCACGCAACCCTTCATTTATAATTGAAACTAGGCGTTTTAACTGAGCAAAACATATACTCCAACCTATAATTCTCAAAGCTATACCACTATGGATCCCGACTGCAAATGCCATAAATGTATACAACCAGCATGATTTTAATTTTCTGACTACATGTCATAACATCTATTTTCATTCAATATCATCTTTTCTTGTCATGATACTGTTTCATATATCTATGTATATTGGAGCGGTTTTCAAGTTCTTTTGAGCTTGTTCACCAATCCAGTTCATGAAATTCTGTGGCTGCTTTTTTCATGAAATACATATGTTTAAACTATAACGTAATGAACCAAGACCAGAGTGGCTTCAAATTCAATCCAGATCACTCTACCCTGGACAGCCTTGCCCGTCTAGATCAGGATATAAAGACAGGTGAACTTGGCCGCCAATACACAGTACAAAGCATATCGTCGCCTGAAAACCTGAAGTCACAAAAACCTATTTTCGAGAAATTCTATCTTGAAGTTTAGGACAACAATATCTTCTAAACTTTTCAATCGAATTCTTTCACATTTTGCACATGCATGTGACATGTTAAACAGTATCAGAAAATATCAAATTATATGCTCAAACTATTGAAATAAATAAGAAACTCACAAAACATGATTGGAGATAGACTGACTGAGTTTGGTTTTACGCCGCTTTTAGAAATATTCCAGCAACATCACGGCGGGGGACACCAGAAATGGGCTTCACACATTGTGCCCATGTGGGGATTCGAACCCGGGTCTTCGGCGTGACGAGCCAACGCTGTAACCATTAGGCTACCCCACAGACCCGATTGGAGATAGAACACTTGACCAAAGAAAATCGTGATTTTTCTCAAAACCAAAGTGTTATAAGTGTAAAAAAACAAAGCTAAAACTCAGCTTTATTATTATTATATCGATATTTGATTGTTATTTCTTTATAACCAGGTTGTATTTTTGTCGTTTAAACATATTTTACTTTCATGGGGACTATATTTAATTAAATAAAGCAGAAATAAGAACAGAGTCAAAATGTTCCATTTCCATGATGACTATCACTTCACAATTGGTAAATCTCAATGTCACGTGATCAAATTGTGCTTGCTCATTGGTCAATTGGCTACTTAGAACACTCGAAAATTAACAACTGTGATTTTCATGGAGATAGAGCAAAGCTTGTGTTTGAAAAACCACTTTCAACGCTAGATAGCACTGTAAAAAGGTGCTAGAGTAATAGATTATGCCCTAAAACCTACCCCGAGCATACTAACTCTTATTTTGTCAAAAGTGGACTTAGAACACTTTGGTTTTCTGGCGACGATATGGTATGGGTTGGCATAAAGGGCTACTTTAGTTTGTTTGTTTTGTTATCACCCGCCGCGCGTTTAGTGCGAAGCGGGGGATACACTATTAGGCTTCGTCCGTCCGTCTGTCCGTCCGTACGTACGTACGGACGAATTGGAATATCTTAAGAACCGGATTCTTTTCATATTTGGTACCTAGGTTCATCACAGTAAAAGGAAGGTCCCAGTCAGGTTTGGTGACCTTCACCTTCATTTCAAGGTCACAAGGGGACTTTAACGTTTTACCCTTGTCAGCGAGATATCTCAAGAACCGTACACTGGAATTTCTTCAAAGACTTTCAAGACTTCCCTTGAATGTTTTTCAATAAGCAATTTCTTTATTACTATTTTAGCATATTTCATGCACTAAGACATTCATGTCAAGGTCAAAGTGAGTCTTGAAAATGTTTGTGTGTTTGAACAACTACCGTGAAAGATATCAAGAAAGGTTGACTGGTCATGTTTTTGTTGACATTTAACTTTATCTTAAATTACAACCTTCACTTTCATTACTTTTAAGTTTGATTTCATAATTTGCGGAGGGGGTTATGTCACCTTAGTGACAATACTTGTTTTTTTTAAAAAACCCAGGCCTTTCCGGCCAAATGATAAATTATATCCACAATTTCCTCTCAAACCGCCAAATACATGTGGGTATAGATCAAGCACTATCGGACCAGTGTCCCCTTGAAAACGACACACCACACGGTAATATACTAAGTCCAACCGCCTTTAACAATATTGTAAACGGCGTCTTCGAGGAAATCTCCCCTAAAGTAAAAACTTAAAAATTTGCGGACGATGGTGCTCTTTGTATCCGCACCAGAAGCATTAAAAAAGCGAAATCCCCTTCTAACTAAGACGAGAACAGAGAACAGTTCACCATGAATTAAGGGGCATCAACCTAAACAAATCCCTTAATCAAACAACCTATGACTACTAATATAAGCAGCAAACTGCAAGCACTTGCTCACAACAACACATTTCTAACCCCAATATCGCAACGCATAACAAAATTCATAACTGAACACAAACTATATAAGCTTAAACAAAACACCACCCCATCCAGTATTGTAGTAGCTTGAAGAAAATACCTGGCGGTATTTGAAACACAACTCAAGTCGTCAATGGCGCATGTAAACCTCGTGTATTGCCGCCAAGTGGTGATCTCTTTGAAGGAAAACCACTCAAACCACCGGTGTGATAACATTTTCCTATGACACAACACTCCTCCCTCCTATACAAGAAGGAAGACCACCCAAAGGTGAATGCAATTAATAGTTACAGTCCAGAGTATGTGGTCTATATGACCTAATTAATAACATGAATCCTTTCTTAATTTTGCACAACTTTCAAGTCCATGATAGATTGTGTACACTGATCCGAAGCACGCCTCATCATATTAAACACATTCAAACTCCAAAGAAAACCAGTTCTATAACCTGAACCTTAGTTGCAAGACTGCACCTAAAGTCTCCAGAAGATAATGAACTCTGTCAACAAACAAGGTCATCAAAATCCTACAGATCTAACTTTACAACAGGTTTGCAGTCACGCTTTTGGATATCGCATACAAGTAGTTTGATCACTGTTGTCTGACTTGCAGTATCCTTTAGCTGGTGTTGGGTGTGAAAAAACTCGTCAGGTGAAGCTGTTGGTTCACGCACTGCAATGGGCTCGGGGAGATTCCAAAATCTGCACTGGTGGTGATGTAACAGACGCTTTCAGTTCAACTTGACACTGGGTAATAGCCGACACGAGATTATCAACATGTACATATCTCTTGATTCCTCCGCAGCGAACCAGGTCAGCAAGTGGTCCTAGTCTGCGGATCACTGCTCCTGGAATCCATTTGTTCTTTCCAGGTCTTAAACATCGAACTTGAACAAACTGATTGACCTGAAATTCTCTCAGATGTCTACCT
The DNA here is from genome assembly GCF_003918875.1 of Haliotis rubra. NCBI lineage: Eukaryota > Metazoa > Mollusca > Gastropoda > Lepetellida > Haliotidae > Haliotis > Haliotis rubra. The sequence goes on along the minus strand of NW_025765697.1, from coordinate 57,738 downwards.
TGATGCTTTACCACTTTTGTGTTCTGTTTTTTCTCTACAGTCTTGGCCAAGTGAGGTTTCAACAATGACAGACGTGTTCTTGGTTTCCTCTTTAGGAATAATTCAGCTGGAACAGTGAGCTTTGCTGCACCATTTGAAGACGGGTGATAAGCAAGGACTCTCGTATGTTTCACGCCATTCTGACGCAGAAAGTTCAGTTGCAATAAACAGCGGACCCTTGACACCCTGGAAACCAATATGCTGTAAAGTGTATACTCAGCACATCAATATTTTACTGTGCAGTAGTTGATGATGCCATGTGATAAACTTCTATCCATTTGCTGTTGGTATCAACTACATCAAGGTAGTGCTGTCCTTCTTTCCCTGCAAGCTCTATATGCAGCCTTTGCCCCACTCGAGTAGGCCAAAGACAGGGATGCAGTGGGGCTACTGGAGCTTGATTCATTAAGTTCAGACATGTACTACAGCCTTTCTGTGTCTGAATGTAGACAAGGCCACCATAGATAGCCTCTTGCATAAGTCTTGGTACGCGACATTCCCAAGTGTTCAGCATGTAACTCAAACAACAACAGTGTCTCACGTAGAGGTGGTGGAATCACCACCCTATTTCCCCACAAAATACTGACAGCTCATCTTTTCAAGTAAAATTGTCTTTATTCCTTCGTCCTGTTTGGTGAGAGGCAAACAAAGTTCAGAAGACTTGACATTACAGGATCCTTCCTTATAGCTTCTGCTACATCTAATGCAGTAACTGGCAAATCCTCTAAAACTGAGAACTGATACATATCTCATTCCAGTGACTGCTTATTATCTGTCGAGCCATAGCATCCGCACTGGCATGCTCCTCAGATCTTCTGTACTGAATAGAGTACTGATAGTCGCGGTAGCTGAGTAGGTTAGGCGGCTGACTTTGTGTGCTGGCGATTAGGTGCCTGACTCTCAGGGTGTGAGTTCAAATCCCGGATGGGGCTCAACTCAAAAGTACTAGAATTTGTACTTTACTAAGAAAGTGTAATCCCAAATATAACATATGATACAGAGTACTGATAGGCATACAGTAACAAGGACCATCGTTGCATTCTTGTAGCTGCCATTACCGGAACGCCTGTTTTTTGGACCTCATATTGTGGTGAAGGGCTTAAGTTCAGTTGACAGACTAACTGCCCTCCCAAACAGATTCTTGTGGAACTTCTTGATTTCAAAGATTATAGACAATGCATCTCCTTAACTTGTGCAAAATTCCTTTCACTTGCTGATAGCAAATGCAATCGGACGATGTATTCCATCCTGCACCTCATGAGAGAGAATTGCACCTTCTCCTCAAGGTGAAGAATCACACTTTTAGCGGACAGGTTTCTGAAGATCATAATGTACCAACAATTTGCCACTCATCAGCTGTTTCTTGCAGGTTTCAAATGCCGATTATGTGTTCGATCAAAACCATGGTTGTTCGTCTTTCAGTGACTTGTACAGAGGTGCCATCCTTGATTGTGAGATCTTATCTTTAGTTGGGTGGATGTCATCCTTATCCACCTTGAAGTCCAGGTAATCAACACGAGGAACCTTGAACTCGCATTTTGACCTCTTGAGTTAAACACGATAGCTTGCAAGGCGAGTCATTACTTCATCTAGAATACGATCATGGTCAGCCTCATTGATGCCACGTATCTAGATATTGTCAAGGTACCACACCACACCCTCAAGTACAGTGGCAACTCCATACATCAGTCTCTCTTGTCGGAGTGGAACATTGTGCATCAGGGTCTAAATCCAGCTGTTGGTAAGCATGTGAAAGGTCAAATTTTGTGAGCACCTTGTCACCTGCCAACATAGCTAACAGATCACTGACATTTAGGAAAGTGTATACCTGTTGTTCCAGGTGATGATTAACATGAATCTTGTAGTCACCACAAATCCTTAATGTATTATCGCCTTTTGGTACCAGAACAACTGGTGAACGCCAGACGCTAACAGCTGGTTCCAAAATACCATCCTGTACCTTGCGGTCAGTCTCCTTGTTGAATGGGTCTTTCATCGCATTGGTAAGTTCTTTTTTTGTTAAAGTCGGCTTTGCATTTTCCTTAAGGCGTACATCAGCCTTAAACAACTTGATTGGTGATCCAAACTCCTCAAACAATTTCCTGTGTTTGTCCAGAATAGCAGAAGGTTTTCTTGTTGAACCACTAACATCTTTTAGTTCTGAAGGGATTCACCAGTCACTGCCATAGTGTTGATACTACACAACCCATCAAGATGAAACTCTTTCAGCCAGTTCCGACCTAACAAGGGAGACTTGTCTCCTCGGTCACAAGAGGTAGTTCTTTCCTCTGTGAACCATATGTTACGTCCACATTAACCTAGCCCATGACATTAGTCATGTCACCAGAGCATGAACGCATTACCCTTTCAAAATGGGGCAATTTATGTCCATTCTGAGTGAGTGGTTTTCAAAAAGAAATGTGTGATCTCCAGCCTTTTGTATGGTCTCTACTATTTGTCTGATTTTAAAAGTTACCTGCTAGTTTTAAATCTCTAACTGTGATAATATACTATTAGATATGTTACTGTTCTTTGGCAACAGGTTTGTATAATTTAATTGTGTTTATTGTTAATTAATAATTTTTAAGTAACAATGTAGTACACTTCCAAAGTCAGAGGATTCCAAAGCTTTGGCAAACACTTTCAGTCAATATTTTGTTGAGCAAATAGAGAAGATAAGGACATTTCTAGACTCTCAGTCATCACGCCAATTTCAAGATGAACATATTGACTCTTGAGGTTGAGATTTTGCAGATCATCAAAACATCTAAACCCACAACTTGGGCACTAGATCCTGTTCCCACTAAGCTTATCGTGGATTATATTGACATTAATCCCAGCCTGTCAACTGGCTCTGTACCAACGGCCTTCAAGGAAGCGGTAGTCAAGACCTTACTGAAGAAGACAAACTTGGACAGTGCATCTGTGGAAAACTATCTACCAGTGTCAAATCTTTCAAATCTTCCATTCTTTTCAAAGGTCCATTCTAAGTTCAGGTTATCTGCTCATCTTTTTATTAAAATGACCTCTTTGACAAGTACCAATCAACTTTTACAGCTTCCCACAGTATGAAAACAGCTGTGTCTCGTGAATGATCTTCAGAATGCTGCGGACAATTGCCAAGTTGGTCTCCTTGTGCTATTAGATTTGTTGGCGGCGTTTGGTACAATCGACCATTCAACATTGACGTTTTCATCTTTATTGTACAAATTGTTTTCGTCCCAATATGGCTGAGATATTTCCGATGTGACGTTAAATATTCACTCACTAACTTCAACACTGACACACCAGTTAGAATATATTTTGGAGTGTAGCCCTGGATTGGTTCACATCGTATCCCTCTGATAGGTGTCAAACAGTACAGATATGTTTGGTGTCTTTGGCATACCCTAAGGATCCGTACTTGGACCTATCTTGTTTACGCTGTACATCAAGGCTCTTGGCGGATCAAAACGGATCAGGGTTTTTTTCCCCTCGGTGTTTGTTCGTTGTGCGACAAATGGAGAACAACTACACTACAATGTTTCATTTTCATTTATACACCTTTAAACTCTACATTCTCTGCATACCACTTTAGCCTAATATTTGTAGATAATCACATTAGTAATTTGTGATTACATTGTGGTCTGGGTCGAATGCAGTTGCATAAACCATGCCATAGCGTCGTCAAATCTCATCCACGGTATTTCAGAATGTTAGATGATATCAAAGTCTGTGCATTGTCCAAACACAGTGACTATAAATCAAGATACCATATACACCGTTAGCCCTAAAAAATCAATTCAGATACATATGTACATGCATACCTGGACTGAAAAACTTAATGAATCCTTTGTCATACACGTCATCACAGATCAAAACTGGTAGGTTACAAAACGCTGCATTGTGCTCAATCTCAAACATATATGCTCGTCAAAACAACTTGTAGCACTGTTCGTTTGATTCCTTTTAAAGTTGGAAAATGGTAATCTGGACAACTGTGACGTGCTGAAACGGGACACTACACTTACACACGTCACTACACTAACTCAAGTCTCTCGATGACCAGAACAAAGAATTTGAATCATAATGGACTCCATTCGTTTTAAAATTGGCTCTTTTGAATGGCCGTGATGTCTCTTTCGCAGCTGCCATAAAAATGGAGAACATGCATTTGCTCTCTTATCCTCATAAAGCATGAGCCACAAGCAATTCGTGTGCGGAATATGGCTTTAAACAGTCAGGTCGCTGTGAAATTGCATCTACTTCAACATGCCGTAACGCCAACACCTCACGATTGCAGAACGAGCTATTGAATGGCTAAATGAGGAGCGGGAGCTGCTTATAAGGTGAAATGTTAGCCCATCCGTCATCTGCAGATTGCGTCAGCAATTCCAACGAACCCAGACAGCACGAGAGAGACGCCCTCATCTGACAACAGGAAGAGAAGACCGGCACCTCGCTGTTGAAGCATTGAGGAGAAGAACCGTCACAGCAAACCGTCTTTGACGGCAAATGACGGATGCTACAGGAACAAACGTCAGTGACCAAACCATTGGAAACCACCTGAGGGATAGAAACCTCCGCCCCAACATCAAGCTGTTCGACCACGTCTTCATCCGCGTCACAGAGCAACCATAGACGCATTTAATTGGCACGGCATCATCGACAGTGGACAAGGTACAGTGGTCAACGAATCGCAGTTCTTACTACAGCATTACGACGACCGTATTCTTGTATACAGATGGCATGGTTAACGTCTTGCTGATGTCAACGTCCGTGAACTACAATCGTTTTGGTGGTGGCGGTGTCATGGTGTAGACCGCGTTCTCATTTCATCACAGAACCAATCTGTAGGTCATCAACGGGAATCTGAATGCTGTTCACTACAGGGATGAGATTCTGAGACCAGTGGTGATTCCTTGTCTTCATCGAGAATGCCCACGGCGGTTCACCAGGATGACAATGCTTGACTTATTCGTGCATGCATAGTCACTGACTTTGTGGGACAAAACAATGTTACTCGCATGAAATGGCCAGCATATTCTCCTGATATGGCACCCATTGAACACGTGTTGAATCTGTTTGAGAGAACCGCTCCCACCTCAAGATGTGCGTTAGCTTGCTCAATGGCTGAGTTTGAAGTGACAGGCTATCCAACAGAACACACTACAGTCATTAGTGAACTCCATGAGTCGTTGTATTGCATGTGTGAATACTTGGATCGCTCACACTCGTTACTGATTTTTTTCTCATAGCTTTGATTTACAGTCTTGACCCTGGGAACATTATTGACCACTTCAGTGATCACGAATTTCTCTTTATCTATACTCAGTAACAAATGAATTTACCACACATAGATCTGTCTTCTGTTCGTGTTTGGTTTTAAGTGCAAACATATCAGTGGTCCCTAACATTTGTTGAGTAGTGTAATATACCATTAAAAAAAAGTAGGGGATATTGGATTTACAAGATTGCTTCGACCACACCCCCTTTTTGTCCGGGCATATCGTCATCCAAGATCGTTTCGTTGAGGGTCAAAATTGGGTTTCAATCGACTTGCAGAAATAACAATAAAGAATCGGTGGGTTTCATGATGGTGATCGATAGGCCAATCATCCATCATTATGTTTACAGTAAGTTTTAATCGATTGCATGCGATGGTAGCGTAGCGATCGGCAAAGCAGGCGGGTGGGGTACACCAAAGTGTCCGGCCTTGTCATAATGCATTGTACTGTGAGGCATTTCGTGTCGGGGGTTATCTCAAAATAAATAATTTCTTAATCTATAATCTTCGCAAAGACACGAGGGCCTGTGGTTTTTAGGCATACTCTAGAAAGCGTCCTCTTTTGTGGCGTGTGTTCAACATACATTGAAGCTCCAAAATAGGTACAGTATAAGTTGTTCACTGGTCACGAGGGGGGACATGGGTTGAAGTACCATCGTTGTTTGTCTATGTTCCATAAGCTCTTAGAACGAGGGGAACATAAACAAACATCGAGGGTACATCAAGCCATGGGCCTGGAGGGACCAGTGAACAACGTATTTATCTTGTCGAACACCTCAATGTTAATTTTGAAATGTTTGAAGCACTGATACAAATCTTTTTGTAGCCATCGCTATATTTTGGTGACGACAAGAAAAACAGATTTAGAGTTATCTCCATTCCATCGATTAGCATTCGCAAAACATTGGTAATTTCCATACATCATACGTGATTCAATATTATTCGAGTAGTATAGACAACAGGGGTACGAGATCACTATGACCTGTAAAAGCTTTATTTAATCGGCACTTCTCCTGGTCATACCACTTTTGAACCCCAGCCAACTTCCTGGTTATGTTGTTTTCATGTCAGTTATATAATGTTGATATGGTTTTATATTAAATGTCATCTTTTGAAATCCTCATCATGTGTAACTTAACTGTTATCTCGCTATGTTTTGTGTGCATCAGGTATTATATTATTAGAACTAAAAATCACTTGTTACATTATAAGATGGAGTGCAACGAATTGCTCAAACAAATGTTGGTGTCGCCGGATAATAAGAGCGACGACAAGCGAGAAAGACTGGTGGTGCTGGCGGTCGGCGGCAAAGCCAAACAATACTTGGGCGGCGACAACACACCCGATAAAATTCAGAAAATGCCTCCCGATGAGATCGATAAGCTGTACGCGAGATACGAAACCCCGGCTCGGGGCCGAGATGACAAAAACTATAGGGTCTACCATGACACAGATCTATACCGGTTTAGCGTCGTACTTCCTTCCCATTCCCCCGGAACGTCGACTTTACCTGTGGGAAGATCTTGAGAAAGATCCGTTCATCGAACACGCTTTGAGCGCCGGCAGCTGTGTGTTGTACCACAAATACGGTATGTTTTTAGCTCCGTTGACGGCGGCGATCATCACAGCAAAGCATTGCCAATTTAAAGAGGGAAAAAAAAATAATAATAGAATATAAGATGGAAACTGCCCAGCAAGAAATGAGTCCGACTCCAACACTGGAGCAGGGGGAGGAAATACCGACACAAGTCACCAAGAAGAAGAACCCTAAAAGAGTCACCGCCGGTAGAAAAGGTGGTTTTGCTAAGCACCACAAAAAAAATTATACTCTGTGGGTCGCTGCAGGCGCAGCTGCTGCTGCCGTGACAACATTATTTATGTTATATAATAAACCACAAACAGCATAATGCCGATGTGACATAAAGCCTAACTCAACTCAACTCAACTCATACAGCACCAAAACCCACACCGCAACCACAATTAGAGGTCAACCCCCCATATTATGTTATAATGAAAAATAAATTATATATTATATACATAATGTCTGAAAGAAAAACATTCAATAACGACGCATACCACGGAACCGTGGTCGCCGGTCTAGCCATAGGATACACTCGTTTAACCAAAATGGTTCTCAAACAACCAACGATCAAACTCGATTTCGACCTGCAGGATATGGCCATGCTCATCATGAATTTAAGGATGGCAATGGTCACCAAGGACGTCCTCGTAAAACAAGGAATCATACCAGAAAATATTTTAAAGTAAAATAAATATATATAAAATGGCTACGATCGCTATGATGGTCGGCAGGGCTTTAGTCAACGCCCTGGCATTTTCCGGGAGTAATTACCTGTTCTTGAAATTACGTGAGTCGAACGCGGCCGAGGTAGAAGCAGAACGAAATAGGCATGATATAGTCGTGGAGAAATTACAAGCCGCGCAAACCGAGTACGCAAAAAAACGCATGCAGAGACACGATTTCATTAACGATCAACTTGAGCGTGAAAACCATGCCGTTCGAAGGTTCAAGAATGTCAATGACGCCGTGAAAGAATATTACCTGCTAACAAGTAAACAGCTTGAACCTCTCAATGAACCAACATTCTCCCAGTATAAGGTGCCTTCCCGGAACCAAAAAATCGAGAACTGGCCTTCGTCGCACTGGATCTAGCAGCAACCGTGTTAATTGCGAAACAATTAGACTAGGTACTCATATGAGTATATCAAAGATGAGACCCGCTCCGTATCGTTGTCAATACCTGCTTATGGGGAAAATCGAGACTTGTGGAAAGAAATGCAGGACTGAGTGGTACTGTTGTTTTCACATGAGGAGTGTAAGAAATGGTTTCGTGAACTACACGTGCTCTGTATGTGGTATTGGAGTGAAATGTCATTACCGTTCACGTGGTCCGAAACAAACTTATTTACGAGAAGAAAAAAGATGATTTGAACGAATAAATTCCTCAGAATAAAAATTTAAAAAGGCTTCATTTTTTGCCTGGCAGATAAGGCTGACGGAGTAACCTCCCTTACATAATGGTGGCACACTGAGAGATTGGCTTGCACCTAGGTATAACAATGACTACTATTCAATTTGCAGAAGATCCACTACAATTCATTCGAATTCCACCCCGAAAATCTTTTGGCCTGAGAAGCTGGTTGATGTTTCCAGGTAAACACAGTATTGACGACATCAGACCTCTGATCATTAGCAAACTCGAAGAGGAAATAAACGGCAACCCATCGTGTCTGTTCCCTGAGGTCTTTCAACACTGAGTTGAATTTCTGTGTTAGCACCCAAACGCTGTGCTTTGCGTGTCAGCCAGAAAACGCTAAATACGATAACATGTCTCTCTTTTTTGTTATCTCTTTATTAGCGCTGCAGTCGTCCAGGATAAACAGCGTCGACTCCCCTTTACTTTTGTTGTGATAAGCTTTCAACCAATCCTGCAGACGTGTTCCCGGGTCGACTTTGTGAACGTCCTGGTCTGTCATCACCCAAGGTCTTTCCGTGTACGTTTTGTTGATGTGCAGAGTAGGGCACATGATAACGATGTTATCGAAGGTATCCCGGTAGTATCCCTCCAGCATATTCAGCACAGCCCGTCTGCCTGCACACTATAGCGCAGTGCGGATCGCGAGGTAGATCAATAAACTGCCTGCACGAATCTTCCATTGTCTATATTAAGTTACGCGTCCATAATCACGTACAAATATAATTTTAATTTGCCTGCGGTTTGAGCCTTATTGGTGATCCACTAGCTGCCACTGTCGACGCGGCGGCCGCTGCCGCGTAGCCGGGCGTCATCCGTCGATCGCATGTCCAACCACAGCGCATACTTGGTGGTCAGGTATTCCCCGATCTGCACGGAGGATAGATGCCCTCATGCCTTGGCTGAACAGTTGGTTGGGCACGCCCTCGATGGTCACTTTCGTGATTTCGGGGTTGAAAAACTGTTCGCTGTCTCTTTTGAATGGTACGTATTCCTCCACGTACGAATCTGCTGTGCCAGCTCCAGGTTTGTTACCATGTCGAACTCCAGAGAGATGTTGTCGATGGAGTAATGACCAGCATCACCGTTCCGCGTACGCACGACTTTGCTGTAGTCGTTAAACACGAGTTTGTATTCCAGGCGATCGCCCAGCGCGGCCTGGTAAAACGGCGCATGTCCTGTGAGCAACTCTAAGTCGAGCGGCATGCAAAACCGGTTTCCATACGCTTCAGCGATGGCTTTTTCACCAGCCGGGATCTTGTCAAGCTTGTCTTGTGTGAAGCCGTACCACACGCGCAAACGAGTTGATTTACAGTTCTGTGAACAGATGCCTTGGTACACATCATTATCGCTTTCGCCCTTGCTTTTCCAGAGATCCATGTAACAGTAAAACACGAGCACACGTTTGTCATTGTCGGAAGTCAACGCGATGTTAAACGCCAGTCAAACCATGCCGGGGACGATAAGGTCATTCTCGCCAGGTTGGGGAATCGAACCAACAGGGATTGGGATTACGATGAAGATACCTTGCTTGCTGGAAAGGGCTGTGGGGTTGCGGGTCAAACCCTTGGCTCCGGGGATGACGCCACTATACCCGTTTCACCGGTATTCACCGTGGGTGTGGCGTTTAAGACGTTGTTACCCGGGTTGATACCCAACTTTTGATCGGTGGTGGCGAGGACTCGTTGTTGTAACCCACCACTTTATGGATTCTTAGTTGCATGTCGCTCGGGGCCATGTACAGTCCCACTCCGAACATGTAGTCGAGTTTCGACCGGGCATATTCCAACACGTTTTGGAAGTGTTGGATAGCACTCTGTAGATAAACTGGAGCATTGATAGCACCCTCAATGTTTGACATGAACTGTTTCTGTGCGTCGTAAGCCATCCCTTTACCCACGATGCTGGAATGCATTTGCGCCTGTGCGCCGAGCATTGCCCACACGTACGCTCGAATCGAATCGTTCAATCTGATGACACCGGCACGAGTAAACCCTTTCGAAGTGTCCAGCATGAACATTTTCCAATCGTCCGCGGGTCCCTGCTCAAACCTCCAAACACGGTAATCCTTGCTGTGGTCGAAAGCCATATAATCGTCGTTCCACTCGTTCGTCTTGACGTAATGATACGACTTGTAACCCCGATCTTTCACCAGCTGTTTGCTGGTTTCTACGAGGGGCATATTGTGAATGATAGGAATGCCCAAACCGTGGTTCGGACCCGGCAAACGCCAATCCATGTTCGGATGGATTTCGAATTCGTTGCAAATTCGTTCGTACGCACGTCAATCGTATGGATTGTTTACCGCATCCCATGCTTTGTCCTGTGGAAGTGGAGCGCTGAATTCTTTGAGGATACGTCTGATCTGATAACACACGTGGAACGTGAACACAGCCCGACCCAGTGGACCACGCCACTGAAATTATTCTGCCAGAACTGCATTGGGTTGTTAAACCAAGCGTGTACCATCTTAACGTTTGTCACTGAAAACCTGTAATTTTTAAACACATCGATAAATGGTGCTTTGAAATGCAACCCATCTGCAACCACGATCTTCATGTGTGTGAGTCGGCTCGAAGTCATGCTCTGGGATGTCACCTACTACCTGCGATGGACCAACATCAACAGCAAAAACAACAGGCTGTCAACAATGTCCGCAACCAAATAACCGACCGCTACTACAGTGTGTGCTCTCTCAACGAAGAAATCTTCAGACCCGTGGGAGCCGAACTCAAAATGAACAACTCGAACGGCACGGTCATGTTAGCCAACAATGTGAAAAACGACTTGAGATTCAGTTAGCCGTTGACTAAAACACTCGGGTTTACTTCGAATGACATTCCACCAAAAACCACCGTGACCGGCACGAAATTACCCGAACTCGTTCTGTACCATGAACTGTGCATTCACCTCGATCAGCTGAGCACGACGGGTTTCCACGCTGTTGACAGCTGTACCGGTGAAAACGGAAAAGTATAACGATGGCAGAACCGAATCGTTTTCATCACGGCAGAACAAGAAATTAACCCTAGGCACCATCTCGGAATTAAAAGTATCTGTTTTAGATATAAAACATAATCCTGTGAATATAGGATACCTCAGCGTGACGCTGCACATACGCTAATGACTAGCGCCCAAGGTCCCGGAATGCGTTTGAAAAAATGCGTTAATATCGCGGTCTCCGAACTCTGGGGCGTATCGTCATACAACTGGGATTGAAACCCTTACTGAGATTTATACCACCCTTAATAATAACCCCCCATAGGTTTCGTATAGACCAAGATTTACCTATTAGCCTTTCCCATATTTTCCTGTACGAGGATCTAAACTGTATAAGCCTCAAATACACTGAGCAAAAATTAAATGAAACCCAATTAAAAAATATCTTATAAAATATATTATACACACAGGATGGGGCTGTACCCAGTCGTAGAAGAAGTAGCGAAGACACTGGAAACCGTAGATATGTTTCGGTTGAGGCAGTTATGTGACGTAAAACGCCAACTAGAACAAGATCGAGACATATGGACAGCATTATGTAAGAAATACCATAAAGCTTTCAATTTCGTGGATGGGGCTGATACCACCCTTATGGCAAAGAGCATAGGATTAGGAGCAGTAGGTGTCGGTTTGTTGACCACCATCGTAGCCGCACCCATAGTGATGGGCAGCTTGAGTCATAGGACTCGTGACCAGGAAAGTGCCGATTCGCGGTCATAGTGACCAGGAAGTTGACTGGGGATTCAAAAGTGGTATGCACATCTGAGCGGAGAGAGATGAAACCAAAGAAATCATAGGGCCTGACAAAGATTTATTTATGATACTCTGTACCATGCTGATGCTAGTAGAACTAGGTTTTGTCACCAGGAAGTTGTAGTTTTTTGCACACTAGCCATTCCCAGATGTCCCGCTGTAGGGTTTTTTTCCGCTATACCATGGTTTAACCTTAGCGCTTCTTGCTGTAATGATTTCAGGACCACCAGTGATGCTATGCCTCATGTTATCTTTTCTTTTATAATAGGATCAACACGTAACAATCCCTGACTGTTTGGTTCAGCCAGTAGTGTTTCGCTGCAGGACTGGTCAGAAAGAGATTTGATTCACTCGGCTCCTCAGCAGTTTGAATCCAATCAGTTATTATTGCCAGGCCAGGATCACATTTCTGCTGATTGATTATCGCTTGGGTAGAGTTCCCAAATTGTTCTTTCTGCCCGTCAGCGGCTCCTACATCGTCTTAATGCCACTGGGGTGGTGTTCAATAAGAACCCCGAATCCCCATTGGATTGTATTTCCAGACAGGAGATACCTGCATCCTCCATAAGGTAAATTTTCCAATATTATTCCTGGTGTATTATTATGGCATTTATCCTCTTGTGGAATCGGGGTCCATGCAGGAAGCCAATGTACTGTAAGTCCCCATGGTTCCTAGTATGGTGATCTACCTTCAGTTGTTGGCAATATATAGCCGGTTTTTACCTTGTATTGTCCTATAGTTAGACTTTTTTAGATTTGATTGCTAGTTTTAAATTCAAATCTGTGATAATCTAGTTATTTTACTGTCCTTTGTTGACAGGTTTTTATAGTTTGCTATTGCTTATTATGCATAAAATTAATTGTTCTCGTCACGATATGGCTGAAATATTGCCGATGTGACGTTAAATTTTAACTCACTCACTCACTCTTGTGGAATCGGTGATAGACCATCCGCATTGGCAAGCAGTTTCCTTGACAATGTTTCACTACCATGTCATATTGGCTCAACTCTTCCAGCCTCCTAGCCAATTAGCCATTGGGATTCCGGAAATTTAACAACCAATGGAGACTACTGGGATCAGCCCTAACAACGAAACTCCGTTACAGCAGATAGTGTCAAAACTGCCTTAAATATAATTACTGCCAATAGTTCTTTTCTGGTTGTAAAATATCTCTCCTGTTCTGCAGTCGAACTGAGGCTGCCAAAACAAACCACTCTCTCTTCACCACTTTGAATTTGGATCAGCTCTGCTCCGATTGCTTCATCTGAGGCAACTGTATCTAGGATGAAGGGTCCTCCTTGGTAGGTAATGCCAACACAGGTGTATGGGTAAGAGCATGCCGGAAGAACAGAAAGATTGCTCCTGCTCATCATTCCACTGGAATGCCTTCTTACCCGTGATTTGATACAATGGGACTGCCATGGATGCGTAGTCCTTAATTAACATTCTGTGATAGTTGGCAAAGCCAAGGAACCTTTCGACAGCCTTTGTACAAGTAGGGCGAGGCCAGGTTAACACTGCTTTGAGGCACTCGTTGTTAGCTTCAATCCAATTCTGGCTAACCACACGACCTAGAAACTCTACCCTCCGCTGAAATAGTTCACATTCAGCTTGAGCTGGATAAGTTCGGAACCTCTCAAATACAGCTCTGAGATTAGTCAGATGATCTTCGACATCAGTGCCCATCACCACAATGTCGTCCAGGAAGGCCAGAGCAATATCCCATGTCAATCCTCTCAACACGAGATTCGGCACCCCTTGAAGAGCAACCTCCTCGTGGTGGGTGCTGGACCAGAAAGCCATGCTCGAAATCTAGGTGTCATCTTTGACTCAACATTAAGCATGGAAAATCACGTCAGTAACATCTGCAAATCTGCATATTACCACCTAAGGAACATCAGACAGATTAGCAGGTACATGGACACACCATAAGTACAATGCCTAACCCATGCGTTTGTGACATCACGTCTAGACTACTGCAACAGTCTATGGAATACAGCAGCAGTACATGGACAAGTTACAGCGTGCTCAAAACACAGCTGCCAGGCTCATCACAAGCACACATGTGTATATGCACATAACACCAATCCGGAAGGACTTACATTGGCTCCCTGTAAAAGACAGAGTTGTATTCAAACTTCGTGTGTTTTTTTACAAGTCCATTAATGGGCTTGCTCCGTTCTATATTCAGGAACTATTCAACCTTCACAAGCCTGGAAGGTCACTCAGATCAGCTAGTCAGCAAAGCTTACATGTTCCATTGGTCCGAACCACTACATACGGGGACAGAGCATTTAGCAGAGAGGGTACTTTACTCTGGAATGGATTGCTTGAAAATGTCAGAAAATCGGAAAATATCAACAGCTTCCGATCTTGTCTCAAAATAGGAAGGTGACCTTCGATAACGAGTGGTCAAGGTCAATCAGTGGAGTATCAAGGACGCGTAATAAACGGTATGTACTCAGTTACATGCTTGCTGAGAGACCGTTTGAAGTTGTTAAAGACCCTGCCATCAACTATACCAGATCATGGGATGTTGACATCACAAATGCAACATTATTGAAGCACTGGGACACTGGACGTAACGCCACATATACGATAAGAATCGCTGTATCGAGACACACTGCTCATAATCTCCATGTACTGCCGGCCTGATAATGTCTTGTGTCACGAATGCATTCCTCAAAAAGCTTGGTACAACGAACATACACGTTCATGACCTTAACAAACATGCATATTCTTCAATGGTGCCTTATCGCAATGGCGCTTCGTATTGCCACGTGGAATGTTCATGGAGCTCAGAACTGTCTTGCTGACACTGAAGTCAAGCTAGATAGCACTGCCGTCATGGCTGTGCGTGACACGCACTGGCTAGACCCATCTCAGTGCCATGTCCTTGTGACTCTACACAATGACTTTAAGGTGTTTACTAAATTCCATGTAGAACACACCTCAAAACGAGGTGCAGGCGGCGTTCCTCTGTTTGTGAGAAAGAATATGTTTCAGAGTATCAGTAGTGTAGATAGAGATGTAAGCAACCATATCATTAGTGCTAATTAATCAGAAACGGTACACCCCTCTACATTATTGGTGTCCGTCTACCGTCATCAAACGTCTTAGACAGTGTGTACTTTGATGTCATGTATGATATGCTAGACGTATATGACGAATGCTCTCTACAACTTGGTACAACTATCTTACTCGGTGATTTTTATGCCAATATCTGTGTATTTGATTCCTCAAAAGGTAGGGCAAAGACTCTAGCACGCGCTCTCGCAGCACGTAACCTTATTTCATTTGTTCCACAAGATAGCAGCTGTACATACACATTTAGGAGTAAATGCGGCACTGTTAGAAGTATGGTTGACTATGTGTTCATAGTCCTTGAACTTCGCAGTAGTGTTGTAGGCTATTACGTAGATACAAGTGTCCCATATTCTGTGTCTGATTACAGCCCTGTCTTAGTATGTTTTAAAATGGACGCTGATGATGCAAGTTATCATGGTGACTGGCTGAAAGCAAATTGTACTGATTTTATGCTATATCGGTATGAAATTACTTTAGAAATGTACAGTTTGATGTTTCCCATTTTTCATCTCCTGATGAATACATCGAGTATCACAATAGTTATATCACAGAATGTCTACATGCTGCAACTGTACTTGCAATTCCTACTTCCAAATTTCAAGCACAATTAAAGCCATACTCGAGGAAGTTCGAACTTAAAGGACATCATGATCATATGCGTAATTGCCGCAAAAATTGGATTTCTAACGGCAAAAGCCACAGCTCAGATGACAAATATTTTATTGAATATAAACAAGCTAAACGTGCATTTCGAAGAAACCACCGTTCAGTTAAGCAACGTTACAGAAATGAAACGTTTGACGAAATTTACCAAGCAGCTGAGGTTGACATCCAAGACGTAAAACGTAAAAGAGAGCAAACACAGTCTCCAACTTATAACGGTGACTCCTGTAACACGCAGGAAGGTGTATGTAATCTCTTTGCGTGGTACTTGCAAATCATGGAATGATGCAATAGAAAGGTGAAACATATGTACACACGATTAACAAAATTAAATGAAATGGTATTGAGCAATTATAGACTTACAAATCATCAAAAGCATGTACCCGTGAAACAGTCGTGCAAAATGTGCTGCATTGATGGAGCAAATTGTTAACATTAAAGTTCAAGTCAGTTTTGGACAGTGATGCAGTGTTCAGTAACGAGTATGACCACCATGAGCACAAATGCAAGCTTCTATACGTCTTTACATTGATCAAATGAGCCTTTAAAGTTGCTGTTGTGTAATGTTCTTCCATTTTCTCTGTAACGCCTGCTCAAGGTCATCAAGAGTCTGAGGGTGAACATGGTGACCGTAAACACGACTCTCAATAATGTCCTAAGCATGTTCAAGGGGATTAAGTGACCTTCCAGGCCAGTCCATATGTGTGATGTTGTTGATCTAAACAACAGCGTTAACAACTCTTTCTCATGCATTATCATCCGTGGACGGGCATTATCATCCATCAAAATGAAGTTAGGACCCGCTTGTTGTACCTTAGGTATGATTACAGGTCGGTTTACACCGATCAGGGTGCATGTGTGAAGAGTGGAGCACATTCATGCCACACATTTTGCATGTTGTTTCTGAGGGCGGTTGTGTTCGGGTGATGTTGTCAATGTTATCAGAGAAAGCAATTTGACAGTCCCTAAAGGTTATGTATTCTTTGAATATTTCCCTTTCAGCAACATGTCGGCAAAAATCGCTATCGAGATTGATAAAGATATTATACTGAAAATACTTGTTGCATATTTTTTGGTGAGGAGTATACCTCAGGGTTTAGAATGCTTTGATACTGGATTTACAGAGCACGTTGATAAGTTTGTAGAAGATGCTGTATGTAACCATTCTCTCCCCGGTTACTAAAGATGAGGTACTTGATACCGTAAAACGTCTTAAAAACAACAAATCTCCAGGTGCAGTGTTACTGACCATAATGTATTATTATTTAATCCCATTGTATCGTTTGAGTAAGTACCAAATGCATTTAGTGTTGGTAATGTTTTACCAATTCACAAAGGAAATGGTAAAAGCAAGCATGATCCAGTTATAGAGATATCACTCTTACACCTGTTCTCTCAAAACCTTTTGAAAGATTACTGCTCAAATGAACTGAAACATGGACAAAAGCTGAAAACGATTTCCCTCACCCTCTCCAGTTTGGTTATAGGAAGGGTGCCAGGGCGGAAACGGCAGCGCTTACTCCAACTGAAAGCATTGCCTACTATGTCGAAGGAAATTTACCATATATTAACGTATATAACAAATAACCCTTAACTGATTTTATGTATTACTGTGGTGAATACTGAAATGCATTCAAACCAGAATTTATATACATGTAATTTGCTAAAGAAAAATCTAGATTTTGAGAGGTTGTCAATATTTGTAGACTGAGCAGCAAGAACCAGTGTTTATGAAAGATGATGGTACAATTCATATTTTTCAAGATGTGCTTATGATTATCTTCTTTGAGATTTTGCTTATGATTATTTTCAAATTGAACTTCATATTTAATTGAACAGTAGTTTGCAGAATACAATTGGCGTCGTGACAAATTTTAATAGGACACTCATAACATTTTGGATGACAATCGGACACTCTTCCAGAAAATTGAATTCTTGATTTTACTACTTATTTCCACACCAGTAGTCTTGGTGCATACTTCTTGGAATGTATTTTTAAATACTTCGTGATATCCAGGTGTGTTGCTGCCAGAGGAGAGCACATGTGCGTGTATATCTCCCCGGTAAAACGTGGTTAAGTGGTGGACGATGCTCACTGACATGCTACCACGATCTGCGCAATGGGCACTGTCTTCCACGAGGCTAAGGATGATGCAATGGCTATGATCTCATGTGGCCGCAGTGACCCGCCATGGGACAGACAGGCTTAATAGTCTTGTTTATCCATGCAGCCACCATACTCTTGGTTATGTCTGTGTCAAACTGATCCTGACAAAATAACCAAAGCCTGCGATGCCCTCGACAAAAAAGCATCTGTCTTGTCAAGATACAAATCTTACCAGAGAAGGTATCTTTCAGACACAGTGACAATAACTTCAATGCTTATAACATATTCTTAGTGAAAAATGTCAATTCATATCCTAAAAGAAAATTACGCATTATTCATCGCCGTGGAAATGCATTTGAATGGACACAGGGCAACGGTGTTGTTGACACGGCGGACTGACAGGCTTCCCAATATAGAGGGATTTTACAGCCGCTTCTGTGTATTCAAGGAGGGTTGTGAGAACACGTCCGTTGTGTCTGACTGTTACACTCACAGTGAAACCATGGACTGACTGAGTTTGGTTTTACGCCGCTTTTAGTAATATTCCAGCAACATCACGGCGGGGGACACCAGAAATGGGCTTCACAAATTGTACCAATGGGGATTCGAACCCGAGTCTTCGGCGTGACGAGCCAACGCTTTAACCATTGGGCTACCCCACTGCCCCGTGAAACCATGGAAGTAATATCAGCTGTTACTGTACCGTGGCACACAGTCAGTGCTGTCACAAGTGTGATCTCTGCATTGACACCCCTGGTAGCAATGCTCGGGACTACATTGTGCCGGCGAAACATCTTTGCTCCATGGTTCACATACAGTACCATAGATATCAAGTAATTCAATTGTATAAATGGCAAGTTCATATAAAGGGACAACTTCTGAGAATTCTGTAAACTAGATATTTATATTCAAACTAATGCGGGGCGGTTGGGTAGTCTGGTGGTTAAAGCGTTCGCTCGTCACACCGAAGACCCGGGTTCGATTCCCCACATGGGTACAGTGTGTGAAGCCTATTTCTGGTGTCCCCCGGCGTGATATTGCTGGAATATTGCTAAAAGCGACGTAAAACCAAAACTCACTCACCCACTCAAACTAATGACTATTGCCTCGGAGACTTGTGCAGGTCTCACAGTGAGGCTGAAGCAAACGGTGAAGTTCTTCCAGACACAGACACGAAGACGGGTTAGAATTGATCTTCAGCAACCCATGCTTGTCGTTAGAGACGACAAACGGGATCGGATGTCAGGCTCGCTGACTTGGTTAACACATGTCATCGGTTCCCAATTGCGTAGATCGATGCTCGTGATGTTGATCACTGGATTGTCTGGTCCAGATTCGTTTATTTACAGACCGCCGCAATACAGGTGGTAATTGCTGGGTCCGGCGTTAAACACCAACCCACCAATCTTCCAGAAAACACTTCTGATACCTCCCGGTGAATATTAACCTGAAATTAGATAAACCAGCCAACGAAGTGGCATACCCAAGTAGGCATGAATAAAAGCAATCAAAACAACTGTAAGTTACACCTACCATGTCAAATATCCCTGTTAGCTTTTAAACTATATGACTCATTTAAGATATAAAATATCAATAGTTGTGACACCTTTTTTTAAATATTCCCAACATGTCTTAATAGTGTAGAACACATAATATTTATAAACACGAGACCTGTTAATAACAAATAGTATGAGTTATTCTCTCAATGTCATTTAATGAAATGGTATATATAATTTATTTCTTAGTTACCACCGAATTTGAATGTTGTTGTTCTATATTTTACGCAATGTATAATATGTCTTATGTCATGTGGTCTGGATAGATACTTAGTTCGATAGATAGACAGATTCATATGTATGATCAAATTCATGTTTCAAAAAGTCAGATGCGTATTTTTATCTTAGGTTCTGCCATTGTTCAGTTAACATTTTGAAATCCTAAAAAGTGTATATTTTATCGATAACAACCGTTATCAGCGCCCTGCTCCAATAAGCGCCCCTGCTCCAATAAGTGCCCCTAGCAAACACTTAGGTTTTAAATAGGTCCCTAATTAGGCAATCTTCTGGCTGACAGGGCCGCGTAGTACGAGGTTTAGGGGTCATGTGCGTCGTCATTGTAGAAGCCAACGTACACGTACACAATTGAAACATGTATTCGCGACGTGTGGTTCTTTTATATTGGGTGAATGAGTTAAGTTTTACGCCAGACTCAGCGATATTCCAGCTTTATGGCAGCGGTCTGTAAATAATCGAGTCTGGACCAGACAATCAAGTGATCAACATCAAGGATCTTGATCCTTGTAGATATATTGATTGATGTTTGTTGACAGGTGTTGAAAGTCCAATGTAGACGACGACTCTTAAGTAGTCGGTCTTGAAACGTCGATGTTAGCAGAAAGATGAGCATAAATGCAAAGTTGTTCCCCCTCATACATCTCAACAACCATCCCTTATATACCTATTATACAGTTCTGGAGAATTCTTGCAAAAGCCATGTCAAACAACGATCATCTAGAAATCGCTGACAGCTTCGATACCATAAGCAAATCAAACAAAGGGAGGCAACTCCCCAACCAACTCTTAACAGGTGAAATTACATAGCCTAAGCTCAAAGTGTGAGTTCAAATCCACACTTAGCGCTTTAAACTTTTGTGACCCATATATAAAAGTTAATGAATATGACATTATAATTAACAAAAACACATCCTCATAACACTGTATTGTGTACATATGTATGATCAGTAGATTGATTTTAGAATTTGACTTTTCAACTTTTCCACTTGGATGTCTCCGCCCGGAGAGCGGAAGGTCGCGGATTCGATCCCCGACCGCGTCATACCAAAAGACGTTAAAATATGGTACTTGTTGGTCCCTGCCTGGCGCTCGGCATTAATGGGTACAACAAGGACTGGTGTCTGAGTGGGGTATTCATGCTTCACTTCGGCATGGTATCTCAGTAGGCTAGCACTATAAAACCAGCTTCAGTCTGGGCTAGTACAAGCAGCCGCACATACACATATTCACGCATGCACGTCGTCATATGAGCGAAATATTCTCAAGCACGACGTTAAACCCAATTTCACCTCACCTCACCTCACCACTTGGATGTCACTTTTGAAAACAGCATCAAGAGGTCGGTAAGATTAACTGTATGGCATAGAAAATAAGCCTACTTTTCACTATGTCCATTGTTTTCCGCAATAAATCATGATCGAAGTAGTATACATCAAAGCAGTGTGAAATCTTGTCTTCGCACAGGAGTCGAATTTGTGTGCCTGGACGATTGTTGCCATTTTCGAAACAAACATGCCCAAACAAATCTAAAAATGGAATACTCGATCGTTTATATTTCGCTTGCTTCTAAAACTGGTCTGTTTAAAATGAGTGAGTGAGTGAGTTTAGTTTTACGCCGCACTCAGCAATATTCCAGCTATATGGCGGCGGTCTGTAAATAATCGAGTCTGGACCAGACAATCCAGTGATCAACAGCATGAGCATTGATCTTCGCAATTGGGAACCGATGACATGTATCAACCAAGTCAGCGAGCCTTACCACCCGATCCCGTTAGTCGCCACTTACGACAAGCATAGTCGCCCTTTGTGGCAAGCGTGGGTTGCTGAAGACCAATTCTACCCCGGATCTTCACGGGCCGTATGTTTAAAAGATTGTAATCATTATATTATAATAGAACGTAACTGAAATATGGATTCAAACGTTGTAGCTTTATCAGACAAAGACATAGCAACGATTTCGTAGCTTGGAGAGTTGGTGTTATGATTGGCGGGGTTTAACCTCCTCCGTTAACCACTGACACTTGGCCATCAGACGTTGATTCTGTCGATAAATGATTTATATAAAAATGCGTTATCAAATCCAAATCTTGCTCTTACCTAAAGATATGAAGGAAAGTGTAATGTACGTAATCTCTATGGAATACATACTCCATGACTTTAACACCGGTAATTTTGGTCACCATTACAATGGTAGTCCCTCCTGTAACGCCTGTATCCACATAACAGAAAACACCTTTAACTGGCTTCCTGTATTAAATGGTAACATACCGAATGGAGATTTGGACTGGAGCTGGTCTTCAGTATCCCATGCTTGTTGTAAACACAGAACGCAGCACAGAGCGAAAAGGAATATCCAGTCCTGACTATGCTCAGAAATAAAAGAACTGTGAAATAAATGTGATCAAATGAAAATCAGTTTGGTACCATGTATTTGTGAAAAGGGATCACGTTTACACAATTTGCCGAGAAATTATTTACTGTACGGCAGTATGTACAGGCTTACTCAACAATACTCGTGACATGCAACTGCATTTGTAAACAATCCAGGCAATACGTGGAGCAGATTCTAAATTTTGAACTGTATAGAAATTTAGATAATGCATTGCTTACAAATAAAGCAAGAAAAATGGGACTAAACATTTCTTTTGCAGTTGATTCAGCACAGACAATTGAGCCGCCTATGATGAAACTCGGGGCATTCAGTCAGCCAGCAGAGAAGCGTCGACCCCTTTGTGCGTATGTTTGTATATATCTGAACTACAGTTCTCAGTGTCGAATTTCATACACTGAATAACTACAAAATTTAGGTAGGGAAGCGTCTTGGTATAGCAAAGTGTTTGCCAGTGGTATTTCATGTTTTCCCAAATGATTGCAGAAACAAGTGGTGTGCAGTGTATCACTGTTTATTTCCAGAGAGTAGACAAGACATCACATATGAGTGGTTAGGTATGACACAAGATTAACTATCTTTGTAATATTGATAGTTGTTCTGGATTTAACAAAACCAGTAAAGACTATTTTAGTCATAAGTATATTTCATTGCTCTTTGGCTTTTGACAATGACGTACAGCCCTTGCAGATGTTGTCAGCACACTTATCCATGCTTCCTTTGGATGAAGTAGAGCCTTTACTGGCGTAGCTGACACTGACGAAGCCGCCCTTTATTTTTTCACCAATCTGTAAATAGCAAAACATAGACATAGTTTGAGACGTGGTCTTTATAGCAGGTTTGTTGTTTTTGTTTGTTTATTTTGTTTTTTTCTGTTTGTTTGGGTTTTGTTTTGTTTGTTGTTTGTTGTTGTTGTTTTGTTTTTGTTTTTGTTTTGTTTTGGGTTTATTGGGGGGTATACAGACGGAGTAGTTCTGATTTGAAACTTCTGACTGACCATTGAGAATCGAATTACGTACAAAATTCAGATTGTCCAAAGATGCAAGTCATTTAGTAATTTGGATTTGGTGCGAGGTTTGGGCAACTTGCTTGATTGCGTCTCATCTGTCCTATTAAGGCACGGTCGTCGCTGATTACTTACAGGAGACACTGGGACAGTATTCCTGAGTGCTACATTGAAACTGAACACGAAATAAAACAGTTGAACAAAATAAGCAGTTTGGAGTGAATCTATTCAATTAACCTAATAAATATTATAATGCGTGTTAGTTATAGACATATAGAACGTATAGACATACTGTTGTTGCATTTGAAAGTACTGGTGCCAGTTTTTGATGTATTGAGAATGTCTTAATGAACTCATTAACACCACTCGCCTGTTTGCAGATTGCCATCCCATATCTACACCAGGTTGCAAAATGTTCGCAGTTACTTGTGAAGAGACTATACCCTTGTCTCCCCACTCGGCTGAGTGCATCCTCCACAATCTGAGGCCTACTTTTGGGACTGAAAAGAAAACAAAGGAATATCAGTGTCCGTCTTCCGATTTTTAATTTATCTGTTTGCTTTGCACTGTATAACTCTGACGATTTAAGCAGATTATTTCCATGAGAATAGCCATCACTCGTCAGAGATATGACAAACTACTCACAAATGTGACCAGCTAAGCAGATTGTTTGTCGTTCAACTGCCTTTTGCCTTTCGGAGCAGGAAGAATAGACATCTGCTTTCCAAGTGTCAGTCTGACTTCGCAGCCTTACCCTGTTAGTCCCTGTCGGACTCTGTATAAACTGTTCGCCCTGTCTCACATAGTTGTATTGCGTAAATAAAAACACCTACTCTTTATTTGACACATGTTGACTCACAATTTGATGACTATGTCACTCTACTAAAAATATGACCATCTATGCAGATTATTTCTATGAAAATAGCCGCCACTCGCCAGGCATATGTCAAACTACTCACAAATGTGACCAGCTAAGCAGATTGTTTGTCGTTCATCTTGCCTTTAAAAGCAAGTAGGATAGGAAAGGAGGGGAAGGGCCAACAGACAGTCGGAAAGGTGCGGACAGACCAGCAGAAGGCAATGTGTGGAGGTTACATCCAGTCCGCTATGTCGGGTAGATTCTTTGTACGACTCATGTTGTACGGATACTGCCAGAGGTGTTACACCTCATAGTACCTTAAGGCACAGAAAGTTCTGTTTTTAAGTTGACCTTTTTTCTCCTCAAAGCAGAAGTAATGTCGGAGTTTAAGAACTCATTATACCATAAAGCAAGGATAGCTAGAGGCATATGACTAAATGTACATGTAGAATATGAGGAATACACAAAAATGATAATAATATCATCAGTCATCTGATTTAATCAAGTTAAAATGGTTCATGCAAAATATGAATCTGCTTCTAAAGTTTGGGAACCTCCAGGAATATGTGATTTGTTTCGGTTCTATTCCATCTGGCGTGTACAGATTAGTGTAGAGATGGAAAAGGGGATATGTTTCCTTCACAGATGTAGGGTGAGCTAATGCTGCCAAGTCCCCATTGCATTTCGGGCAATAATCTTTACTCCCTCAAACTAGGGATCTATTAATTCTTAAGGGGTACGTTATTCTTACTGAGGACACTGGTGGATTTTAAACATTATAGAAATTAACTCGGCTCCAAATGTCAGCAGTGAACTTGTGTTATGACAACACCATACCGTTTGGTCAAACCACTTAATGTTTTATGATTTATCTTTAATACTAGACAAAACGATCAAGTACAAACGTGATCTCCGAATCCAGGCTGTTATCAATGTAGAACCTGCACTGCTGAATCACATCGCTGAGTCGCTGTTTCAGAACTCCTTTATTCTTTGTCTGGTGTACCACCATTCCGTCACCTGAAATTATCCAAACATTTAGATATGGCATTGGAAAGAGTAACTTCGTTTCCAAATATGTCAGTTCCATGGCCGTTAGTAGTAGGAGTAATAGCGGTTTTGGACCAAGTCCAACAAAAGCCTCCGCCTCTTAGCTCTTAGCTCTTGCTACCATTGTATCTACTACTTTTGAGCCCAAGTTGATTTCCCGCCCTATAGAAAGAGAGAAAAGTAGTAAAATGTCCCCGGCAGCCACAATTCCCCAAGGGAGAAAGAAAGATGATGTTGCGCTTCTCCCAAGGGGAATTGCATCGGCTGCCTTTCTCTCGCCATGAGAGTGCCCCACTAAGGGATACCTTACCGAAACACCTCACATCACACAAAGTTGCAAGGAATCCACTGAGGCAACGGTGGGATACGAACCCACATGTATAGCTCGCGCAAACTATACATAATGGGCCGCACCACTCAACCGATTGAGCTACCGGGGGGACTTAGCTGAACAATCTCGGATTAACGGGTCTATCCTGAGATAGCACTTTCCTGATCACGTGACACTATGTCGTGTTGACAGGAGGTAACATTGTGTCGTACGGTACGATCAATAATTCCTGTCTAACGAGTCCTCTGCCTGGCTCATCCCTCAAGTAGTACAAGTTCGGCTCGTCTGCTTTGATGTCCACTTTATCTATGTTGTAAGTTTTGACTGACCATATTGGGTCAGTGGCTCGCTTACGACTATCACCCTCATGTTCCCCCGGCTGGTATAGATATCTAACTAGGGCCCTATCTGGTATCTGTTTCTCCTTCCCATGCAATGGAGCAGCCGACTCTGCCACTATTGATTTTAGTTTGATAGCGTCTGCCGGTTTCTTGCCGGTGAGACGGGTGACTTCATGGTTGATTGCCGACACCACCTTATGTAACCTCGCGACCCATTCAGTCGATCGCTTCCCGGGTTGGCCATCTCCCTAGCATACTGATGTCCAAATAAGCGCTCAGCCAAAGTCCTATTAAATCTCTCAACTATGGCTTGGCTGCGATGGGCTCCGGCCGTGCCACGCCTGACCTTTGTATCGTGTTTGGCTAGCAGTTGTGACACAACACCCATGAACTCCCGCCCGGGGTCAACTTGCAGCTCTGTTGGCCACGTCAGCGACTGCGTTTGTATATGCGTTCGAATCCTCTGGCTACCTGGGCAGAATCTTTCGCGGTCAAGGGTTCGGCTTCCTTGTAGCGACTGGCTACATCCACTACGGTTAAGGCATACTTGTACATCTTGTCGTGTGGTAGGAACAGTAGGTCTGCCTGGTGAACGCTATTGGGTATGTTAATACCAAACTTCCTTCTAGGCACGTAGCGTGGTGGTGGCAAATAGATCTGCCACAGGACTTGTTTTTCAAGCCACGCTTTGGCCTCCTTCGGCGGTACTCGCGCAATTTTAGCCAGCTTATCTACAGCTCTAGCTCCTTTCCAGTACCCACGCGGGCTATAGTAAATAGCCTCAAACTTTCTCTGGTTCCGTGACATGTCGCCCCGACAGGGTATATCCTGTTTATATATACCTATGTTCTTGGTTCAATTTTCTCATGCCCGTAGGCGTACGTGTTTATCCCATCAATAGCTATCCAACGCTTAGTGTCCATAGGCGACAGGGACGTCTTGTTTATAGACGGGTTCCGCTTGAGACAGTTATGTGATGTAAAACGTCAACTAGAACAAGACCGCGACACGCGGACAGCACTATATAAGAAGTACCATAGAGCTTTCAATGCCGTGGACGGGACTGATACTGCCCTAGATTCGGTCCTCGTAAGTTGGCTTTCTTCAGGATACTAAAAAATAGCTGACACACAGTGATTGAAGTGGAATATTGTCCAAAAACTAAATCCACTAATGGCTAAAAGATGCACATCATCAAAATCGTGTTCGGCCAACTCGTCTCTTGCTAGGCATCACTCAGCAAAACAGTCATGGATGCTTGGAGATTGCGTAAAGTCAACAATTATTGAGGATTAAGTTGGTTAAGAAACGTAAAGATCGATTTCCTCTTGTTCGGTAGAAGAACAAATAAATACATAGAGAAGAGCGTTATCATGCAATGCAATACAATATGAATATTATACAATTGATAAAATATACCAGGAACAAACTTGAGACACCCCGTCAGCAAGTCAAGTGGAATATGTCTCAGTAGTGTATGGTTCCTGTCAGTTAAGAAAATCAGGATCCTGACACAACTGTATGAGCTACTTTCGCCTTGCAGGAAGCCTCGTCCTTGGTCGTGTCCGTATCAGTTATTTATCCTTGGTTGGGAACAGGCAAATCAGGCTGGAGGTAGTTGTCAGTTGCCTCTAACGAATTTGTACAAATTATCACACTTGTGTGTTTAGAGCTGTTAAATATCCTGTGTTTTTAATTAGGAATATAGTTAGTTAGTTATTTCCTCTATTTAACGTCGCACGCCCAACTAATGTATTTCGGCGATGGGGTAGTACACTTATTCAGAAATCAGGGGAAACAAAAAATAGAAATTTTGAAAGAATGGTGTTATTAAGAAATGAGGGGAAACAAAAAATAGAAATTTTGAAAGAATGATGTTACTACCCCAAAAAAAATAAAATAAATAAAAACTGAGTATTAAGGGAAATTTAATGGGAGGCCGAATTTAAAAAAGTAAAAAATATGAAATAAGTAAAGAGTAATAGAGATTTGGAATTTTATATAGATGTAGTATAATAAACGGTTATTGTACTTTGTTAGTATATTTAAAACATATTTATTAAGTGAATAATGATGAACATATAAAAGGTTACAAAATGAAGTTGATAAAAAGAGAAAACTGATTTGAAAAGTTAAAAGAACATTTATGCATATTTATAAAAAAAAAAAATGGTAAAAAGTGGTAAAAAGTGGAATTATTATATTTTGAGCAGTAAAAGATAGTGTGAGCTATTGTTTCAGGAATTTGGCAAGTGATACATTTGCCGTTTGGATGTAGGTTGATTTTGTGTAGATAGTGATTAAGATTGCAATTTGCTAATCTTAGTCTGGTTATGGCAACATCAGTTCGGCGTGTTTATTGATAATTTTTACATTTTGTATTTAGTGTTTGTTGAATTTGGTAGAGTAGATAACGTTCCTCTATTTTTTGCCAGTTATAATTGAATTTATTTATTATTATATTGTTAACTTTGTTTGTTAGGTCTGTTTTGGAGTAAGGTATGTTTATTTTGTTTTTTGAGTGGAGTCCAAGTTTGGCAGTTTGGTCTGCCATTTCGTTGCCATGGACTCCGATCTGTGACGGGAGCCAGATAACATGAATTTGATTATTTGTATTTTGGTGGTATAGTATTCTTCTGTATATGTTATTTATTAGATCTGGTCTTTTTGTTGTAGAGTAATTATTGAGAGCTTGTATGGAGCTTAAGGAATCCGTAAAATGCAGATAGTGGTGTTTGTTTGGTCGGATGTTGTTTGCAAGGCCTGAACTATGCATATGGCTGCGAGTTCTGCTGTGTAGATACTGGAGTTTACTGGGAGATAATAGGATTGTTTGAGGCTTTTTTGGAGGGTGTATGTAGATACCAAACCAGGATTACCAGTTTGGTCCTTGGATCCTTCAGTATAAATGTGAAGATTATCTTGTGGATGATAATTTTGTTGTATAAATTCTTGCACTGTGAATTTATTCAAGGGATATTCCTGGAAAGGCTCCAGTTATTCATTTAAGTGCTTGGAATTGGATGGAACTAAGTTTGTTTTTATGTGTTTGTGCCATATCTTGTAATATTTCGCAGCCGTAGAGTAAGTTAGATTTGATGAGTGATAATTATATAGTAGTAGTAATGTTTGTTTGTTGCTACCCCATTTACTATGTATTAGATATTTAATAATGTTGAGATCCGACTTGCATTTTCTTTGTATGAACTGAGTGTGTTTGTTCCACGTTAAGTGCTGGTCCAGGATTAGACCTAGAAATTTTAATGTAAATTTTGCGGTATTTTTTGTTTATTAATATAAAGATGTACGTTTTGTTTTCTTCCATGTTGTGCTTTGAATACTACAGTTGTTGTTTTGGTGGTAGAGAGTTGGAACCCCCATTGGTTGGTCCAGTTTTCAATATGGTTAAGTGCAGCTTGACTTTGTTTTTGTGCTTTGTGTATATTTTTTCATTTACCCATATTGCTCCATGGTCGTCAAACTGGGATTTGTTTATATTTTTCCTGAGGTTGTTGAATATACCATCAACCATAACATGACCGCCTCCGTGGTGTAGTGGTTAGAGCGTCCGCCCGGAGAGCGGAAGGTCGCGGGTTCGATCCCCGACCGCGTCATACCAAAAAAGACGTTAAAATAGGGTACTTGTTGGTCCCTGCCTGGCGTTCGGCATTAATGGGTACAACAAGGACTGGTCGGCTCGGAGTCAGTATAATGTGTCTGTGTGGGGTATTCATGCTTCACTGCGGCATGGTATCTCAGTGGGCTAGCACTATAAAACCAGCTTAAGTCTGCGTTAGTACAAGCAGCGCACATACACATACACACGCATGCACGTCGTCATATGAGCAAAATATTCTCAAGCACGACGTTAAGCCCAATTTCACCTCACCTCACCTCATCAACCATAACATTGAAGGGGGTAGGTGAGATGATACTTCACTGGGGTGTGCCATTTTCTAGTGTATAGTTTGGGGAGATTTGATGGTCTATGGAGACCTTAAAGTCTCTGTCTGTTAGAACGGCTGATACCAAATTTTGAAGTGCACCTTCTAAACCTTTTTTTGTTGTAATTATTGGATGACACCCGGTCTCCAGAGCATATCAAAGGCCTTGGAGAAATCCTAAAAGACTGCAAGTGTGTATTTTTTGTATTCTGTACAGTTCTGCTGTTGTATTATATAGATTTTGTGTTTCAAGATATGGTGTGAGGCGGTTGTTAACCAGACCCTCCATGGTTTTGTGTATGGGTATGATAAGGGAGTGTTTCAAGGCGTTTGGTGTTTGACCGTTTACCAAAGCTGTTTTAGTAGTTGGTTTATTAATGGTTTGGGGGCGTTCTTTAACATGATATAGCTGGTATTGTATTGACCTGGGGCAGTACCTTTTAGGGGGTTGATTACGTTGTAAAGTTCCACTTCAGTAAAAGGTTTATTGTAGGTTAGATGCGTTTGGGTTTTTTGTGCGTTGCAGGCTGCTGCTTTTTTAGATTTGTTTTGAAATTGTTGACTGTAATTTGCAGTTCTGCTAACTGAAGCAAATTGGTTGGCGATGTTTTCAGCTTTTTGTTGTTTGTTTCTATTGTTTATAGTTTGAATATGTTGTTTTATATTTTTATCCCTCATTGAGTTATTTTTTTCCAGACTTCTCTGGAATTTGTTTTGAAGCTTAGGTTGCTGTAGAAATTGTGCCAGTCCTGGTCTCTGGCTTTTGTATTATTTGTTTAACATTTTGTGTAGCTGCCTGTGCCAGGGGAATTTTATTTTTATCTCTGCGTGCTTGTTTTAGTAGGGTTTTTTTCTGTTTTTCCTTGCTTTATCTATTTCTTTGTTCCACCAGGGTACTGGAGTGTTTTATGTGTACATGTATTTACTTGGTCAGCAGCAGTAATTAATATGTCTATTATTTGCTCACGAAAGTTGGTTTGTTCAACGTTTTGAATTTTTCCCAGTTTGCTTTATTAAAATTATATTTTTTTCTTATTTCTGTGTTTGGTGTGTGGGCAGTTGAATTTTCTTTAAGATTGCCATTTATATGTGTAAGAATTGGGAAATGGTCACTACCCCAGGAATCTGTACCAATATCCCATGAGCAGTCGTGGCCTAGTTGAGAGTTTATTATGTTCATAGTTTGATTATTTGCTATATTTATTTTTATGGCTATATTTTCAGTGATGAGTCCGCCCTTTGGGGGTCCTTTGATATTTGTGGTTTTATCTTTTCTGATGGTATTGTAGTGTGGAAAATATATAGATTTTCTTGTTGATATTCTGGTTTCTTGTAGAAGAATTATATCAGGTGATATGTTTTTCTTAGCAGAGCTTTTAATTCGTTTTGACGGGCGTTTAGCCCGTTGCAGTTCCACTGTAATACCCTTACCGACATGATAGTATATAAATTAAAATATGAATGGAAGCAAAAGTTAAATTGATGATGTGTATGTATTCGATATACCATATTATCGCCTTCGGGAGTAATAGCCTGGTCATTTAGCTCATTGAAGGTTAGAGTGTGAGACAGTGATAGTTACTGCCTTCTTAAACTGTTTGAGTGTTTTGGGATATATTCTGAGTTTTTTTGCTAGTCTGAAGATTGTGAGGATATTTCCTTCCAACATTTGTAGATTTATACGTGGGGGTAGATCTAAGTGCCACTTCCGTAATGAATTCAACCAAAGTATTGAAGTTGGGTTGATTGTAAGAGCTGTCATCTATTGTTTGGTACAGGTCATTTGACTGCTTGTTTTGGTTTTATTTTGAGTAGTTTAGTCGTCTTACAGCTTTAGATTTGTTTGTGTTTTCCACTTGTTTGTGGGTTTTATTTTGTTTTTCTTTGTAGGTGATGGAAGCTGAGGTTTGAAATGTAACTGGTTGAAGTTTGCCTTTATTTTGTGATTTCTTATGTTGTACCAGATATTTTTCAAACTCAGAGAGAAGTTTGTTGTTTTGTATTTCCCTGGAATCACTTAATGAAAGATCCATTTTGGGTAGTGTCTTGTTACTGTTTGGAGTTGAGATCAATAGTCTATCTTGTATATGAGTTTTATGATAGTTGTTGTTTGCCTGTTTAGTCTATTTGGTTGTCTTGGTTACATGTCTGTTGAGTTCAGCTGTGAGCTGTTGTTTATATCGACACTTATGGGAAAGTGGGCTACGACCTCAAATCCGGCAAAGGATGCAGTAAAGACGAGCTTTACATTTATCAAATGTATGGGTATTTCTGCCGCATATAGTACAATGTTGGTTTTCTGTACAAGGTTTTTGAGTATGGTCATATTGGAGACACTTCGTACATTGTGTGGGTTTTTTATGGATGAGGTTCTACCTTGCGGTCAATGTTGCCGGCAAATGTTATATTCTTTGGCAGAATAGTGCCTTCGAAGGTAAGAACTACATAATTCGTTGTTTTTTCTTTTGACATGATTCTGTGGCAGAAATAATTTTAGTTTGTGTTTTGTTGTTATTAGCTGTTTGGACGAGAAAATCTAGTTGTTGTTGTGTTATTGTTGGGTCTAGTTGTATAACCCCTTTTATTTGTTGTGTCCAGTTAGGGGTTACAACTTTAACTGGAATGTTTCTGATTTTGTTTATTGCTTTGTAGTTTGGTGCATAGGCTTTTTGTGCGATCTGGATGAGATATCCATGACCAGGTTTAAATTTAGCAGGTGGTATCCATTCTGGCTAAGAGCCACCCACGCCCAATTGGTCTACTGTTAAGGTTTGAGATAGGCTTACATCCTTCTGTGTACTTGTAATTGTATGTGGTTTACTGGTTTGTTGTGGTTTAGATTGTCCTTAGTGATATTGACAGAACTGTTAGATGATACTGATGTATCTGTAAGGGTATGGTTACTGATTTTTTTACACTTTTATTGCTTGGTCTTGTTACTTTGGTGAAATGAGACTCTTGTTGAGTATGTCTTTAAGTTTTAACAGTGCTGAAAGTCAAGAAGTTTTGATCTTGGTCTGGAAAACTGAGTTGGCTTTTATAGGATATATAGGATTAGTAGAAATTGAATTGATAATTCCCCATGTAGTCACATACATATAGAGGTAATTTACAACCTTAGACTTGCACCTTTAAGTGTTGTTACTTTTTACAGCACGCTCAATCCGCATGGAAGATAATCACCTTTTGTGATGCCGATTAAAACAGACTATCATATAATGACAAGCACACTACAGTTACATGTGTAAAAACAATTGTATGGGAAGATAAACGTAAAAAGTAGATCCACGCATTTGGGATACGATGATATGCTTCAACTAAGTCACCGAGTTTGACTCATTTCACTTGCTGGTAAATTAAGGAAAATGCCACCAACCTACGTATACAGCATAATGACAAAACCCTTTTCTTTCGAACTTTAATAAGTCGCCTGGTTGGATATCCTTTTGCTTTGAATCACGATGAACATCCTGTAAGAGAAAGGATCAGTTGAAAATCAGCTTTGTTTAGGAACTACACTCATTGGCATGCGTATATGAATCACCGCCAAATAATGAAGATATACAGTGATGAAATAATGAAAACAAATGGTACAAATCAAAATAAATGTCTGAGCAAGAGTGAGTGGGTTAATATTTATTGGCAATATTTCAACCATATCGTGACGTGAACAATTAATTATTATATAGCAGGTAAAAAAAATAGAAATTAAAACCCCGTTGTCGAAGAACAATAACACTACTAGAGTATCGCAGATATTAAGGCAGTAGGTATGTAGGTACTAATATGTTATCATAAACGATAATTATCATAAGAAGATATTATCAAAGAGATCAAGACAATATAAAAACAGGCTATACACATCGCCACAACTAAAGGTAAATCACCATACAAGGGGATCATGGGGACTGTGTTTTATACAATATTTATTCATTATTAAATGAACGGATTTAAGTCTCCGAATACAATGCGATGGGAAACATTTTACATACATTCATCGTTACAGACAAAAGAAAACACCATTTGAAGAGTAAAGACTTAATGAAAAAGACATTAGTATAATTAACCAATTAGGTAAAAATCGTTTTGTTAAGGTAAAATAGTCATGTACAGATTTTACAATATTTTCATTGATTTCGTCAGAATTTGAGTAACTTCCACAGAATACAGATTGAATATTAAAACCATTTATGTAATAGAAACACTTCAATGGAATAGTAGTAAAATTTGGACAGATAAATAGAAAAAGAATGGCATCTTCATAATGAAAGACCACTCCGTTAACCCTTTTTCATTAGTTTGTGAAGAGTTATCCCCCTTTGTTGACTTGCTAGCGGACGGCATTTTCAGTGATCCTCAGTATGGATGATTTAGAGAAGAGGAAGTTGATTTGAGAATATTATAACAAGGACATCAGATCAGCTCAAGTGATTTCAAGTAGAACAGGCATCCCTTTGTCCACTGTTTATCGTGTTTTGAAAAATATTGCAAATGGATATGGCATTGAGCACCAGGGAGGCTCAGGTAGGACCAGAAAATTGACTGTCGGTGACAGGAGGCGGCTTGGTATTCTTGTTTCTAAACACAAACGAAGGAGTTTAGGAAACTTAAGGCTGCATATGATTGATAGAGGAAGTGTGGCTGTCTGTAAGGTTAGAACTGAGCTGCATGCAATGAGTTGGCAGAAAAGTCGAGGAATTCCATCACCGATCATGAAACCTGAACAAAAGGAGCGAAGGTTAAACTGGTGCTAACAGCATAGAAATTTTAACTGGGACAATGTGATTTTCTCAGATGAAAGTTCTGTGTGGCTGTTTCCTAATACACTGACATTCTGGACCAAACAAACTGAAAAACCTTTGTATCAGCGCCTAAAGTACAGTCCGAAATTTAACGTGTGGGTTGGCATATCTGTGTTAGGGGCAAGGCCCTTCTGTGTATTTGAAGGGAATATGAACAGTGAGCGGTACACAGATATTCTCCAGGGACATTTACTTCCATCTGCTCAAGTGTTCTATGGAAATGTTTGGATTTTCAAGCAGGACAACGACCCAAAACATCGTTCAAAGCATTCACAGGCCTGGTTTCGGACCCAAAATATGACATTATTAGATTGGCCAAGCTATAGTCCTGACCTAAATCCAATAGACAATGTTTGGGGACTTATGGCGGAAAGTGTCAATAAGAAGAATCTGACAAATATTGCTGAAATGAAAGAAGCGGTTGTCCGATATTGGGACAGCATGGACCACGACTTTCTAACTTCTTTGATCAGTAGTATGCCCCGCCGCATTGAAGCCATGAAGCCATGGTGACTTGACAAAATACTAACTGTTCACCTGTCTTTGAATCTTGAGTTATGTTCTGCTAATATTCACATTTAATACGTGAGTAATGAGTGAAAAAAATATATAATCTTAAATTCTCAATAATTTCTGGTTGTACTGTATATATGCTGATAAGTGTATGTTTGTCGGCACCCCAGTTTGTGCCGCTGATGGCTCGCATTAAGTTTAAATCATTTTGACAGGAGTTGACCAAGTTATGAATGTGGGGTGTCCATGTCATATGGTGGCCAAAGGTTACTCCTAAAAATTTGGCTTCTTTATTGAACTCAATTTCTTGGTTATTTAGGTGTAGTTTGGGGGTATAGTTTTGCATACGCTGTGTTTTGAATAAGATGCCCACGGTTTTTTTTTACATTAATATGCACAGTTTTGGATGAAATTTAACATTTTTTGGATTTTAGTGGATGCCTGTTTAACTGAAGTAGAGGAAGTCCAAAACGAAATATCCTCTGTAAATTTGGCAGTTGTGATTTCAGGCTATTTATCGGGAAATATGTCATTAATCATGAAGTTGAATAAAGTAGGGGATAATATGCTCCCCTGGGGGGTTCCATTCTCTAGATGATAAGGGTCCGAGATGGTGTTGTAAGATTTGATTGTTATTTGTCTGTTTTTTAAGAAAGAGTGGATGAAATTTAGAATTCGACCGTGTATGGCATGCTGTTGGAGTTTTTGTAGTAGGCCATTGTGCCAAATCATGTCGAATGCTTTGCTAAAATCAATGAAAATGACCATAGTCTATTGTTTTGGAAGGAGGGTGGGTAGTTGGTGGAGGTGCTTGTGTCCGAGAAGTGGGCAGCAAATGCGTTAGCTTCGTCTTTGTTTGTGGCTAGGTACGGAAAGTTGGGTGAGATGTATTTTGGGAATGCCCTTTATGGCTTTAAATTTATTCCACATAGTCCTACTGTTACGATGAGTTTGCCTTAGGGTAGAACAGAATTTTCTCCAATGGTTGATTTTTGCTGCCTTGATAAGTGTTTTGGTTTTATTTCGTAGTTGTTTAGCCAAATATAATTTTGAACGGTCCCTTTTAGATTGGTTAAGGGCCTTTTTTCTAGCCTTTCTGGCACTGATGATTTCTGAGCTCCACCATGGGAATGTTCTTTTGTGCAGGGTTGAACCGAATAGTGGGAATACATTTATCTGTGATGTCTAGGATGGTGTTTGTAAGGTTGCTGTTGAATGTGTCAATGTCTGGGTTGTGGAAGGTTGAGGTGTATTTTTGGTTGCAAAATGTAGTGAATTTGAGGCAGTCTGCGTTTTTAATGTTTAATCTGGTTTCTGTGGGTGTGGAGGGGGATATGTGATGTGATGCAGATTTTGATGGGGCAGTGGTCGCTGCCCCAGGTGTCATTGTGTACCTCCCAGATTCAGGCTTGTGTAAGTATGGATGTGGTGAGAGTGATGTCTATGGCTGCTGTGAGTGAGTGAAGGTGGGAGAGGGGGTAATGGGTGGGTTGGTTGTCGTTTAGAGAATTGAGATTATGTTTGTCTAGACAGTCAGCAAGGCGGGTTCCGTTTATGTCGGTGAATGGTCTTGTGCCCCACAGTGCGTAATAAGCTTTGAAATCTCCGAGTATAATGGTATCGGGGCCTATGAATTTAGAAAGTGTGTCCAAATCTTGGTTCTTGAGTTTGTTACAAGGTCCTCTATAAACGTTAATAATGGTGATTTCTTTGTTGTTGAGTTTAGTTTTGATACCCGGGACTTCTAAGTCTTGGACATGAATTTGCAAAACGTCACAAGTTAGACCATCCCAAAACAAAACTTCTATTCTATATCAGAAAATCAGTCACCTCTCTCATTTAGAAAAGGGATCCAAATTCACTCATCCAGCACGGACTGTCTTCTACGACATCCACACGCACCTCTCCACCTAGCGATTTCGATCCACCACTAAATTTAAACAAAGCAGCTCTACCTTTTCCGCTCAAGGTCAAGGCCATTCACCCCACGCTCAAAGGTTTAAGGGGGGGGGGGGGCACTTCTAAATTTTGTATCAGCCTTTCTAACAGACAGAGACTTTAAGGTCTCCATAGACCATCAAATCTCCCCAAACCATACACTAGAAAATGGAAGAGGAAAATGTTGCAGTGTCTAAAGCTCACCTGAAACGCTTAAATCGGAAACAAACATAAAAAAACTCCCTCTACTGTAGAGACGCCTGTAACAATAGAGATTCACAACTCCTTTGAACCCCTGGAGATGGACGTAACTCCACCTTCAGAAAACAAACATAGGAGTTCTTCCTCACATTCTCGTGAGAGAACACCAATAGAACCACCATGTGACAGAATCCTAATCTAATACAATGGAATTGCAGAGGCCTTAAGACCAATTTTAATTATCTACAATTATTGTCACAAGATTAAAACCATCAGTCTTTAGTTTACAGGAGACATACCTGAAAAGTACAGATAAATTTGATTTTCGTCAGTACAATTCATTTCATTCGTTTTCACCTCCAGGTGAGAAAGCCACTGGTGGCTCTTCAATTTTGGTGAGGCAGGGTGTGATTTCATAGCCCTGTCCCTCTTAAAAGCAATTTTCAGGCTGTTGCTGTCCGCCTTCTTTACAAATAACATTAACGCTTTGTTCACTATACATTTCTCCATCTTCGGCTCTTCAGTAGTCCGATCTTCAGGATCTCTTTGATCAGCTTCCCAAACCCTGTATTATCATGAGTGATCTTAACTGACACAACCCTTTGTGGGGAAATACCAATGCTAACAATAAAGGGAAAATCCTCGAAGACTTCATTTCTAATAATAGTTTATGCATATTTAATGATGGATCAGCCACTTATTTACATAATAGATTTGGAACTTAGTCTGCACTTGATCTGTCTCTTACAGATCCCAATATTTATAACGAATTTGAATGGTCAGTCCACGATGACCTGTGTGGAAGTGACCACTTCCCCACGATACTTTCAGCTATAAACCCGAATGTTGATCCACCTGCAACAAGGTGGAATTTTAATAAGGCCAACTGGCCATTATTTCAAACACTGTGTACTGACAACTTGAAATCTGATTGTTTTTACAATGCTCTAGATGGAATTCAGTTATTCTCTGATACACTGAAGAATATTGCTGATGAAACTATACCTAAGTCCTCTGCAATTCCACATATTCGTAAACCATGGTTGAATAATGACTGTAAACAGACAAGAAAGAGTAGGAAGAAGGCAGATATATATTTTCGCCGACATCCTACAGTCCATAATTCAGATAAAGTTAAAATTTGTACATACCTTCTACTATTACGACATAATAACGCAAGGAACCGATTCTAACGTGGGTTTGTTCCTGAACCAAGCTGATTTTTAAACTGATCCTTTCTCTTACAGGTTGTTTATCGTGATTCAAACCCAGACGAAATCCAGGAAGGTGACATAGTAAAGTTCGACAGAAAATTTATTTTTCATTTTGCTATATACACAGGTACGTACAATTTTCATTAATTGTGCAAAGTTACCTGCATTTGAAAGGAGTGACTATTGGGATTCGAGGACAAATACTCATGAAGTCAATCACTAAATTATCTGGCCCATCATATAGCTGGGTTATTGCTGAGTGCGGCCCTAAACTATAATGAACAACCAGAATAAACAATTGAAAAATGAGCACGGATCACATACCCCCGCTTCCTACTTTGGGACATGGAAATTACAGAGTGAAGGAGTAAGTCTTGTGAGCTACTGATCCTTGTATCCTTGTGAGACTATATATATATATATATAGTCTCACAAGGATCAGCAGCTCACAAGACTCTCCTTGACTCAACCAAACTTTATATGCATTTTAGATAATAGTTTTGCCTTGCACTATTTACATTAATAATTTATGGAAATATTATTTTTTGTGTTTTCCCTGGACACTTGACATAACATTGAACTTGACTGTCTCATGCTGTACATGATGAAGTGGACGTTGATGCAGAGTGTCACTGACTCTCAATGTAGACACAGAAAATACATCACATGTTGCTGACATGGAGGAAATACCTAATCTAGATACAGAGACTACATATTGGTACATTTAACAAGACCGTGAAAAGTGAAGATCACACTTTAAATAATCATATTTGGCATAAGGCACATATGTGGGTCATGATTAACTTGTGATTTACACCATCCCTTCAGCTATTGGTGATGGAAGAGAAATCTAGCCATAAATTAAAAGCACACATATTCTACTATTAAAAAGTGGCAAGTTTACTTTAAATGTGTTGGGACTTATGTACCCTCTCAGGAGGACAATAATTTTACAATATTTCAACCCCCTTTGAGGGTACAACCACTAACAATCGAAGTTGATAATCTCAACTAATCTAAACTACCAATTCAGGATGAGTGACAGCAGATTCCTAGGGAAACTATACGCCGCATAGTCTCCAGAGTCAGCTTTTAGACCAGTTGAGACGTAAACTCACACTCTCATATCAAGTCAGAAAATATCAGTGCTGGCGTCCCCTTATATTTTTGGGCCACGTATAGTATGAATTGTATACAACTGATAAATAGATCATGAACAACTTGAGGCACCCCGTTAAGTCGAAGATGCCTCGGTAGTCTCAGGTTCCTGTCAGTTAAGAAAATCAGGATTCGTTAACATCTGTCTGATCCACTTTCGCCTAGCAGGAAACCTTCTCCTTGTTCTTCTTGTCCGTGTAGGCTGAATGTAGTTGTCAGTTGCCTCAGACCAATATGAAGAGGTTATCAAACTTGTGTGTTTAGGGGTGATTAATATCCCTATCAGGAATATACGAGTCTTGTCGAGCTAAATAAAGAATGTTTATTCAGGACGTATATCATCTATAACACACAAGAAAACCACTTGATCATGTCTTTGTCGTCCAAACTCATGTTCCTGTGACTTTCTTCCATAGGAATATCTCAACACAATTATACCCCCGCCTACGAAGTAACAGGTGTATATAGCGTTCATTCTGTCCTTCCGCCTTTCAGTCTCGAAACATTATCCGGAACATATCTCTTAAAGTTTGCATGCTAGGTTCACCAAACTTAATACACAAGTTAATCATGACCCACATATGTGCCTTATGCCAAATATGATTATTTAAAGTGTGATCTTCACTTTTCACGGTCTTGTTAAATGTACCAATATGTGGTCTCTGTATCTAGATTAGGTATTTCCTTCATGTCAGCAACATGTGATGTATTTTCTGTGTCTACATTGAGAGTCAGTGACACTCTGCATCAGCGTCCACTTCATCATATACAGCATGAGACAGTCAAGTTCAATGTTATGTCAGGTGTCCAGGGAAAACACAAAAAATAATATTTCCATAAATTATTAATGTAAATAGTGAAAGGCAAAACTATTATCTAAAATGCATATTAAGTTTGGTGGAATCAAGGAGAGTCTTGTGAGCTGCTGATCCTTGTGAGACTATATATAGTCTCACAAGGATCATCAGCTCACAAGACTTACTCCTTCACTCCGTAATTTCAATGTCCCAAAGTAGGAAGCGGGGGTATGTGATCCGTGCTCATTTTTCAATTGTTTATTCTGGTTGTTCATTATAGTTTAGGGCCGCACTCAGCAATAACCCAGCTATATGATGGGCCAGATAATTTAGTGATTGACTTCATGAGTATTTGTCCTCGCATCCCAATAGTCACTCCTTTCATATGCAGGTAAATTAATGAAAATTGTACGTACCTGTGTATATAGCAAAATGACAAATAATTCCTCTGATGAACTTTAATATGTCACCTTCCTGGATTTTGTCTTGGTTTGAATCACGATCAACAACCTGTAAGAGAAAGGATCAGTTAAAATCAGCTTGGTTCAGGAACAAACCCACGTTAGAATCCGTTCCTTGCGTTATTATGTAGTAATAGTAGAAGGTATGTACAGGTACACTGCGATAGGTCAAGAAAACGCCCAATCAGCTTCACAAATTAATATGGCGACAATAGCCAATTCACTTCCACAAGAAACTGCCGAGTGGATTGTACGATAATCACTATAGCATTGGCATGTGTTTATGAATTACCGTCAAATAAGGAAAGTACCATGTTCATGGAAAGGTGAGCGTATCATGCTCCCCTGGTGGCACCGTCATAAACACAAGCAAAGGCCACTCAGTTGTTCACCAAATGAAAACATGTGATATGATACAAATCAAAATGCACCGGGCATAACCACAGGCCCTCGTGTCTTTGCAAAGATTAATCTTTTTGTTTTGTTGAGATGACCCCCGACTCAAAATGCCACACACTACTATACATTATGACAACACGTCGGTATACCCCACCCGCTTGCTTTGCCGATCGCTACTCTACCATCGCATGTAATCGATTAAAACGTAATGTGAACATGATCATGGATGAAAGGCCTATTGATCCCCACTCATGAAACCTACCAATTCTTTATTGTTATTTCTGCAAGTCCACTGAAACACGATTTTGCCCCTCAACTAACGATCTTGACACAAATGGATGACGAGGAGTCCGCACAGAACGGGGGGCGTGGTCGAATCAAGCCCTCTGATTGGTCAACGCATGCAAAGCGGCACATTCTCTTTAAATTCGCGGGAATTTTTCTTTTCATCGAAGGCTTAATGTAAGAATATTTTTCGAGCAATGGTTTCTCAAAAGAAAGCATCAGTTGTAAATGTCTCCTAAACAAGGATGAACCAACCAGAGGGCTTGCTTCGACCACACACCCGTTCTGTGCGGACTCCTCGTCAACCATTTGTGTCAAGATCGATTAGTTGAGGGTCAAAATGGTGTTTCAATAGACTTGCAGAAATAACAATAAACAACGTCTGTCATGATGCATCAAATTTGGAAATGTCCTCAACATCTTTACAATAAAACTTTGAAATTCTTTTACTGAGGCCTTGAATGTTACAACCTTGATCGGTGAACGTCTGAGCAGGACAATCATACACATGTGTTCGATAAATTCAATTCACTCATTACTGTGTTTACATCAGTATTTGTTTGCACAGTTTCTTTTTGTGACTAGTATGAAAGCATTGGCAGAGTCAACTTGACTTGACTTAAATGCAGGAGATAGAGGAAACAGACACTGAATGATTCGTGGTACAACATCCACTTGGTACAAGACTTAGCTTGTAGATCTTGCTCTGAGAAATATTCCTTTCGAAATCATTTAAAGTGTTGAAAGAAATTATCAGTATCAACTGACATGGACATTTATATCATAAAACTATACACTATCACGGTTCATTGCTTTCAAGGCTAACCTATCGATTTGGTAACCCATGCTTGTCGTAAGAGGCGACTAACGGGATCGGGTGGTCAGGCTCGCTGACTTGGTTGACAAATGTCATCGGTTCCCAATTGCGCAGATCGATGATCATGCTGTTGATCACTGGATTGTCTGTTCCAGACTCGATTATTTACAGACCGCCGCCGTATAGCTGGAATATTGCTGAGTGCGGCGTAAAACTAAACTCACCCACTCAGAAACATTCCACATTAAGGCTCTATACCTTTTATCTGTACACCACTGGCATACACCCATACACAATGGGGACAGGGAGCCTGAAAGTATGGTGTAACAGCAACAAAGAAGATGATGTCGCACACAGAGAGCTATTATGAATTTATGATGTACGCACTTGGACAGAAACCTTAGTCAATATATCACAATATGTATTGCAAAATCTCTTGAATTATTGCAATAAATCGCAATATGAGAATCAGGGCAATATCCAGCCCTAGTCACTAGCTACTGGGTGGAGGGTGACCATGGTCGCGCGACCTGGAACCACTTTCAGACGGTTGGACCTCGCACTACAAACCACGTGGAAGGCTGGCACAGGAAGCTAGGTCTGCAGATTGCAGGAACCAGCCCCAGTCTGTTCAAGGTGGTGGACTTTTTGAAGCAAAATCAGTGTATGTGTTCAATTAAACTCACAATTGTTTTAATGCTTGTTACTGAGGCTAAGGACAACAAGGTGAACCTACAGACAAACTGCTCTATTTGAATCTGCTAGCACCATTTTCACGTCCATATTCAGAATATCTCAATAAACATATTTACACCACTCGCCTGTCTGCACTCTGCCTTCCCATATCTACACCAGGTTGCAAAATGTTCGCAGTTATTTGTGAACAAAATTGATAATCTCTCTCCCCAGTTGGCTGCGTGCATTCTCCACAATCCTAGACTTACTTTTGGGTCTGAAAACACAGAACGTTCTGTTTTTAAGTTGACTTTTTCCTCAGCGGAGAAGTAATGTCGGAGTTTAAATCGTAATATTATAAAGCTAGGTTAGCTAGAGGCATGTAACTACAAGTAGGATGTGTTAATAAACAAATAATCAAAGAGGAATGCACAAGGCAAGGGT
This sequence comes from Haliotis rubra, assembly GCF_003918875.1. Classification (NCBI taxonomy): domain Eukaryota; kingdom Metazoa; phylum Mollusca; class Gastropoda; order Lepetellida; family Haliotidae; genus Haliotis; species Haliotis rubra. The sequence goes on along the minus strand of NW_025765697.1, from coordinate 14,408 downwards.
AGCTAGAGACATATAACTACATGTACATGTAGAATGTGCGGAATACACAAAAATAATCACAGTATGTACCGTCACCTGATTTGGTCAAATTAAAATGGTTCATGTGATATATGTTTCTGCTTGGAAAGTTTGTAAGTTTGTTTCGGTTCTATTCTATCTTGTGTGTACATATTTAGTGTAGAGATGGACAAGAGGATATGTTTCCTTCACAGGTGCTGGGTGAAGTAAAGGGTTTAAACCATGTAGTGGGACGACTCTGGTTCTCGTCGCCGTGGCGTTTCGGACAATAATCTTTACTCACTCAAACTAAAGATCTATTACTTTTTAAGATTAGTAAAATGGACTTCTTTGATTGGCATTCTAGAAGTTGGGTAGATGAAGGGTGAGGACTATTTTTATGGATATACAACTTCTTTATTCTGTATAGGCGTCGTTACAAACATAATTCTAATGTCGTTGTCAAGCTTTATTGACAACGACATTAGAATCTATGTCGAAACGTTGCCTATACAGAATAAATTTCTTTTAACGAAGTTAAAAATCGTATTCTCTGGATTGCTTCGTTGCCATAACTGAATCTCCTTTCTGTCCTCATCCGACAAAGACATTGATGGATTTTAGGCATTGAATAAATCGATTCGGCACCAGAATTGTGCAATGAACTTTGGTCATGACAACACTATACCGTTTGGTCAAATCACGTAATGTTTTACACTTATGTGACACTTGTCTCATATGACTTATTGTTAGTACTAGAGAAAACGATCAACTGCAAACCTCATTTCCTTATCCAGGCTGTTATCAATGTAGAAACTGCACTGCCATGAATCACATCACTCAATTTTTCTCCCACAACTCCTTTATCCTTTGTCCGGTGTATCACCATTCCGTCACCTGAAATTATCCATAGATTTCTTCAAACACATGGCCTTGGAAAGAGTCAGTGGGTTTCACAAAAGCAAAAATTATCCATAGTTTCTTCAGACCTGCATTTTTGGCTCGCCTTTACATATATGTGACACGCAGTGTTTTAAGTCAAATATTGTTCAAACCTCTCTACGCAATTATGTTTACAGGATTAAGTTCTGATTACGAAAAGAAACGTTCATAAATTAATTGTCTCTCATGTAATAAAGCAAATGCATAGAGGAGTGCAATATCAAGCGAGAAAGTACGTCTGTTTGTTTCTTGTTTAACGTCGCGCTCAGCTATATTCCTGCTATACATGGCGGCGGTCTGTAAATAATCGAGTTTATTATAACGTCGATGTTTACATAATATATAAAATCTTCTGTATCACATATGAGACATCTGCCCGGCCTTTACAGGCCTACGAGACACATAAAATCCATCAAACAATCCATAGATAAAATCCCTATACACACACATAGTAAAACTTAGAGATAAGATGGATGGTGTAAATAATCGAGTCACAGACAATCCACCATCATAAGCATCGATTCTATACAATTGAAACAATGACATGCGTCAACCAAGTCAAGAGTCTGACAATCAGATCCCGTTGCTCACGTGATACGACATTCTGAGGATCAATTCTAATCCGGATCTTCACGGGTTTGAAACATACGAAGAACAAAAATAAGGGAACCCTAGTAACCCTGTTTATTGAACCAGGCTTTATATTCCCCAAATCTGAAACACTTAGGATTTAAGTCATTATAGAGTGTGACCACTTATGCAGCAACACATGCGCGGGCATACTGGAGATTATGCGGCGTATCGTTGCCCTAGGAATCTGCTGTCACTCATCCTGAATTGGTAGTTTAGATTATCAACTTCGATTGTTAGTGGCTGTACCCTCAAAGGGGTTGAAATATTATAAAATTATTGTCCTCCTGAGAGGGTACGTAAGTCCCAACACATTTAAAGTAAATTTAAACTTGCCACTTTTTTTTAATCGTAGAATATGTGTGCTTTTAATTTATGGCTAGATTTCTCTTCCATCACCAATGGCTGAAGGGATGGTGTAAATCCAACTAGGGTCCATGCAGGTAGCAAAGGTACTGTAAGTCCCCATGGACCCTAGTATATGGTGATCTACCTTCAGTTGTTGGCGATCTATAGCCTATTTTTATATTGTGTTGTCCCTATAGTTAAAACGTTTTAGATTTAATTACTAGTTTTACATACATATCTGTGATATTCTAGTTGTTTTACTGTCCATCGTCGGCAGGTTTTATATCATATATATATTTAATTTCAATATCAAATGTTCTCGTCACGATATATGGCTGAAATATTGCCGATGTGACGTTAAATATTAACTCACTCACTCACTCATCCTGAAGCGCAACACGCAACCTGGGTGCCGTGCACGAACTTCCTACCCATCCATCGCACAAGTGTTCAATGGGCGACATGTCTTGAGATCCTGCAGGCCACTGAAGTGTCACAATGTCTTGTTGTCTGACAAAGTCAACCGCAACACGAGCCCTATGGTGTCTTGCTTTATCATCTTGAAAGATGAAGTCTTACTGCTGGACATCGGAGCAACAACGGGGCGCAAGATTTCGTTGACGTAACGCAACCTGTCAGGCTACCGGGAACAAGAAAAGATCCGTCCTCCGATCGTAGGATCCAAACCATAACACTCCTTCCACCGAAGGAATCATGCTCCATGATCCTAGTGTTACGATTGTATCTCTCCCCCACATCGTCGACAGTTTGCGACCATCAGTAACTGAACCTGGAATCGTCAAAGAACATGAATTGACGCCATCCACGTAAAAGCCAGCCCAGACGTTGTTGACAACAGTGTCACAGTGTGCTGTAGGAAAGTCGTATCCCAGTTCAAGCATGGCATTCTCGCTTCAGTTCTGGCGTAGTAATGAACCGGTTACGAAGTGCAACAATGCATAGCCTTTCGATGGCGTCCGCGACCCCTCCTCATTTTAATGTCACCAGTCTGACGGTGTTGAGCAGCAAGCCTTGAGATTACGTTCTTCGACCTCTCGAAAAACCTCGAAACTTGTACTCGATTCTGGGATTCTCCGGACAACATTCCTATACATTGCCATATTTTAGCTAATGTTAAATAGTGTCGCCGTGGCATTTTGTGTGTTGCGACACTCACCTGCGAATCTTGCCTTAAGTAGCCTTCCATACATGTAGTGCACATGCGCTCGTGATTTGAAAGCATTTAGGGAGACAGTAGTCAGTGTGAAATTGTTCTGGGTTTGGAGTCAGCTTTTAGACCAGTTGAGACGTAAACTCACACTCTCATATCAAGTCAGAAAATATCAGTGCTTGCGTCCCCTTATATTTTGGGGTCACGTTTAGTATGAATTGTATACAACTGATAAATAGATCATGAACAACTTGAGGCACCCCGTTAAGTCGAAGATGCCTCGGTAGTCTCAGGTTCCTGTCAGTTAAAGAAATCAGGATGCGTAAACATCTGTCTGATCCACTTTCGCCTAGCAGGAAACCTTCTCCTTGTTCTTCTTGTCCGTGTAGGCTGAATGTAGTTGTCAGTTGCCTCAGACCAATATGAAGAGGTTATCAAACTTGTGTGTTTAGGGGTGATTACACGAGTCTTGCCGAGCTAAATAAAGAATGCTTATTCAGGACGTATATCATCCTACAACACACAAGAAAACCACTTGATCAAGTCTTTGTCGTCCAAACTCACTTTCCTGTGACCTTCTTCCATAGGAATATCTCAACATAATTATACCCCCGCTTACGAAGTAACAGGTGTATATAGCGTTCATTCTGTCATTTCGCCTTTCCATCTCGAAACATTATCCGAACATATCTCTTAAAGTTTGTATGCTAGGTTCACCAAACTTAATACACAAGTTAATCATGACCCACAGATTTGCCTTATGCCAAATATGATTATTTAAAGTGTGATCTTCACTTTTCACGGTCTTGTTAAATGTACCAATATGTAGTTTCTGTATCTAGATTAGGTATTTCCTTCATGTCAGCAACATGTGATGTATTTTCTGTGTCTACATTGAGAGTCAGTGACACTCTTCATCAGCGTCCACTTCATCATGTACAGCATGAGACAGTCAAGTTCAATGTTATGTCAAGTGTCCAGGGAAAACACAAAACTAATATTTCCATAAATTATTAATGTAAATAGTGAAAGGCAAAACTATTATCTAAAATGCATATAAAGTTTGGTGGAGTCAAGGAGAGTCTTGTGAGCTGCTGATCCTTGTGAGACTATATATATAGTCTACAAGGATACAAGGATCAGCAGCTCACAAGACTTACTCCTTCACTCCGTAATTTCCATGTCCCAAAGTAGGAAGCGGGGGTATGTGATCCGTGCTCATTTTTCACTTGTTTATTCTGGTTGTTCATTATAGTTTAGGGCTGCACTCAGCAATAACCCAGCTATATGATGGGCCAGATAATTTAGTGATTGACATCATGAGTATTTGTCCTCGCATCCCAATAGTCACTCCTTTTCAAATGCAGGTAACTTTGCACAATTAATGAAAATTGTACGTACCTGTGTATACAGCAAAATGACAAATAATTCGTCTGTGGAACTTTAATATGTCACCTTCCTGTATTTTGTCTTGGTTTGAATCACGATAAACAACCTGTAAGAGAAAGGATCAGTTAAAAATCAGCTTGGTTCAGGAACAAACCCACGTTAGAATCGGTTCCCTTGCGTTGTTATGTCGTAATAGTAGAAGGTATGTACAGGTGTACTGCGATAGGTCAAGATAACGCCCGATCAGCTTCACAAATTAATATGGCGACAATAGCCAATTCACTTCCACAAGAAACTGCCTCGTGGATTGTACGATAGTCATTATAGCATTGGCATGCGTTATGAATTACCGTCAAAAAGGAAAATACCATGTTCACGGAATGGTGAGCGTATCCTGCTCCACTGGTGGCACTGTAATAAACACATGCAAAGGCCACTCAGTGGTTCACCAAATGAAAACACGTGATATAGTACAAATCAAAATGCACCGGGCATAACTTCTGTCATGATGCATCAAATTTGGAAATGTCCTCAACATCTTTACCATAAAACTTTGACATTCTTTTAGCACAGTTTCTTTTTGTGACTAGTATGAAAGCATTGGAAGAGTCAAATTGACTTGACTTAAATGCAGGAGATAGAGGAAACAGACACTGAATGATTCGTGGTACAACATCCACTTGGTACAAGACTTAGCTTGTAGATCTTGCTCTGAGAAATATTACTTTTAAAAATCAAATATTTATTTATTAGTGTTGAAAGAAATTATCAGTATCAATTGACATGTAAACGTATTTTAACTTATTTCACGTTTCCTTACATTCTGAGATATTTTAGGTATAAGTATGTTAAAACTTTTTGAAGAGATTGTATTTGTTTATTTCAATCCATTAGAAAATTAAGCTATGTGACGTCACTGTCCCCAAACTACTATTTTGAGTATACAGACGGGTATTATGTTTGTTGCAACCGAATTGGATGTATGGTTTCTGATTTGAGCCATCGCTTTATCAGCCTGAAAAATCCATGTTCTAAATAATGTTAACAAGACACTGCGATATGGTGATAACGCGCAAGGGCGGTAGGTATTGTGATATGATGACACGATTTGGTGATGTATCGGCATTGCGATATGGCGATCTTGCTCAGTTGCATGTATAAAAGCGCGTACGTTGATTCATACTTAACATCAAATAATAGGAGTAGTTAGGTTTAATACGCGCATGAATACGAATCGGCTGTTTGAGGCTCCTGTCTCCCTTGGTTTTTATTTCGTGGTTTTTCTTTTTTTAAATTACATTATGGGTAATAAATAGAATAATCAACTCGGTACGAGTGATTACGGGAAGTATGCCCTCGTTAAAATAATGTTCAGTGCCGCCAAGGGCAACTCGGGCAAATTTCTCGTAATCACTCGTACCTCGGTGGTTATTCTCTAAATAGGTCAAGTTAACGCCCCATCTGCTTCCCAAATTATCATGGCGACAAAGCCTTTCAACTTCCACATGATAGTCGATTGTGCGATAGCCACTCTCATTATTGGCGTGTGTTTAGAATTACTGTCAAATAATGAAAATACATGTTCACTGAAAGGAGTGCGTACCAGAATTGATAAATCTCCTTTATATATATTTAAAATTCTACACAATGCAAAAGGCGGGTCAATAAACATTCTAGGCGTAGGAATACATTTTGTCACGTCGCATGAATTTGGTGACTGGTAAATGTTTCGGATGCCTTCGTAGAGTAGCATCTAAAACATTAAGAGCCTGTCAATCAAGGGAAGATGTAGAAACTGATCATGAACCACATCAAGAAACGAATCTGAAATACTGCTCAACAACACGTTGTACCAAGTGAGTGGGTCTGTACGTTGTACCAAGCTGCCCCTGGGAAAAAAGGTCGAGGTCATACAATTTTTATGTTTTTATTCACTTCAGCGATAATTCATTTGTAGCGATAAGATCGTTTTGTACAAAGTGACCTAGGAAGAAGGCGCCGACTTTCAAGAGTGGGATTAACCTGCCTCGTTGTCATTTTTTCACATCAAAAGGCGATCAAATTTATATCCGAGAGATATCAAAGCACGGAATGTACGTGTGACTGGGTTTTCACTGGTTTTACGCTTATTTTTTAACACTTGTCTGAATGTTGAGAGAGGAAACCCTGAAATGAAGATTACTACTTTGGCCTAACAAGGTTATCGGTATTGGGAGACACACCAAGAAACAAAATCATGACAAAACTGGGATTAGAACCAGTTACTAAGGATGTTGCACGTTGGACAATACAATCTATTAAATGTTACAAATTCGGTCTTTTTATAGGCAGATATATTATATTTGGGAAACGCTTTCTTTCAGAACTACAAACAATTTTGGGGATGTAGTCCAATCTGAGATTCAAACCCGAATCGCTTAATCACCAGTAAACAGTCAATTACATTACGCACTCAGCCATCAAGGCCTTCACAAAATGTGAGTCTGACAACTATTATTTCTGATCACGCATTTTGTGTAGCCCTCTGATAAGTGTAAATGGACACTGCTCCTATGGCCGAAAGCTATGGATGCGAAATATATGTCTATTCACAACAAACTTTGTCTTACAGCAAATACATATTAACTCCAAAAACATGGTTGCCTCCCTTGGATCCGTCCGATGCACACGTAGGTGTGAGACCTCTCGCCAAAAACGTCCGAAAGTGATGGTTGAATAACACTTGATGAATTGAAAGACACCCCAAATGTGAGTTCGTGTACATTCAAACATTATTTCTCCAAAAGAATGAATAAAAGTCTTTGTAACGGCTTTCATATTCACACCTGTAATCAAGACAGGTCAAAGGTGAGACCGTGCAGTACATGCGGTTTCACCTGTCTTATCACTCAATGCTACCTGACGACACGTTCATCAGTGCTGTGTAAACTTGGATATTGATACTAAAAGCATGGCTCCTAAAAGTCTGAACTTGCAGAAGTAACCCAAGAACTTTCAGATATCCAACAGGCTTTGTCAGAAATGCTGAGAAAGTCGGATTTAGAGGAATTAATTACCTCAGCGGTGGACACAGCTGTACAGTCGATAAGAAACAGCGTCAAGGCTGAACTAAAACGTGAGCTTATTGATGAACTCGGAATTGCCAAACTTCGTAGCGAAATTTCCGACTTAAAAACTGAAAATGACAAGCTGTCTGTATTACTTAATAATCAGTAGAAAGAAAATTCCGAATTAAGGCACTCTATGAACAATTAATCCACCATTCAAGTGCAGCATTCCGCCTGGCTAATAAAAACGAGCAATACTCGCGAAAAAATATCATCAAAGTGTTCAATTTTACACAAACCAAAGATGAAGATTTGTTTAATACTTTCTCACGTGTGCTCAAAGAGAAAGGTGGTGTTTCTGTTAACAGAGAGGAGATTGTGGCGATTCAACGCATTGATCACGCAGACAAAAGTATCACCAAGCCTGTGCTAATCCAACTTATATCCACAGAAGTGAAAATGAGAATAGTTAGCGCAAGGAAACAACTGAAAGAAAATAAAGCTTTCAAATTAGCAGATGACGTCACGAGAGCGAACGTGATGCTGATTAACCGACTCAAGTCACGCCGACGCATTAACAATGCATGGTACTTCAATGGTAGAGTGTATGGTGAATCAGTGGACGGGAAGAAGTTTAAATTTCAACCATTCGACAATGTGGACGTTGTCCTTGGTAAACCTTGACCTCGAGCCATTTTCAAGCTGGCATTTTACATTTTACGAACGCACACAGGACTTTATTGTGACAATGACTTGAAATCGTATGTCTACTGTTGTTCTCACAACGTTTCTATTTTTCAATGCTCTTTAATTTTAATATTGAAAAATATTGTGGACATCTCTCAATGTAGTTATCTTTTCTTTCGTATTCAGATTTTATTCTTCACTCAAAGTTGGAGTTGTATAACGTGCGTATATAGAGGAGACATGGTTCTACCCGTCTACCTGTAAAACATTTCATGTTTTTCAGCTTTGCGCGCTTTTTTCTCTATCTCTCACACACTTTTTATGTTTTCTGATAAGCCAGACAAGCACAAGTATGAAGCGCCAACTGAGTGTTTAGTCTGATTGTGCATTATATTTTCCTCACCTAACACTCTTTTGTCACACTTGGTTATTTTATGAACGCATACATGACATAATTGTTTACTTTATGAATTAATGATACATTGATGAAAGTATCGCGTTCGGGCGCATTTTGGGTTTATCTCAGGTTATCCATAAGTTATTCTATATTGCTATATTTTCACACTTTGGTTAGACAATTCATGCCCGGAAATACTAGTAGATATATTTTGTTCGTCTCGCCAGTTTGCAGTTTTTGACCTGCTCTTAACTACACTGACATTTATTCAGGACATTCTACAATTCTCATCTGCGTAAGCAATATGATAGTGTTTGTTTGTTTTGCTGGTTGTTTATTTACTTTATTGGGGTGGGGGTGGGGGGCTGTGTGTTCCATCAAGATTTTGATATTTGGACCGACCGATTATCTCCACATTCCATATCTCCCCATTCCAAATCGGAGTGCACTTAGCCATTCCTTTTATTTTTAATCTCCTTCTTTCAATCATGTATCATACTTTTCAATTCCGTCTTTTATAAGGCTAGGCACACATTTTACAAGCACTCAATTAATTATTAGATATGGCTGACTTATCAATCCTATCTATGAATGTAAAGGGTCTCCAGTCTGATGCCAACAAGCGAAGAGATATATTTTATTTTACTCGTAAGAAGTCATCTATAATATTTCTGCAAGAAACGCACAATACTAAAAAGATGAACATAACTGTGGTTATGTTCATCTGAATGGGGTTATCGATGTTATTTTGCACATCATTAATACGGCTGCTACTATGATACTAATTGAGAATATTTTTGAGTATGTTATTCATGAAAAACCGTTCAAAATCCAAACGGACGGTTTATAATATAAGACATCACATTAGAAAAAAATCGATTTTCTGTGTTGAACATTAATGCCCCAAATAGCGACTCCCCAAATTTCTGTTGCACAGTTAGCGGAAACGCTAGAACAACTACTAGGTGCCATTTTCTGGGCTGGCGATTGGAATGTTCAAAACTATTTGTTAGATACATTTTATTATAAACATAGGAATAACCAAATGGCGAATAAAAAGATATGCGATATAAAAGAAAAATGGAACTCGTCGATCCTTGGAGAATATTCAATCCGGATAAGTGTCAATATAAGTGGAGACAAAAAGTAAATTAAAACGAGGTCGCTTAGATTATTTTCTTATCTCTCAGATGATATTATGTCTCTCGTCAAAAGTTGTTTAATATGATTTAGTTATAAATCGGATCATTTATTTATTACCCTCGAGTTAAAATTACACCCAAATGAACGGGGCCCTTGATATTGGAAATTTAATTCATCTCTTCTTCGCGATCTCGACAACGCGCGTTGGTGAAACAGACTATAAATGATACTATAGGCGAATATAAGACAGCATATGTAACCGAGTTGAGCACCGCGCATGTCTACGCAGTAAATGATCAGCTTCTATTTGAAACTATTAAGAATAGAATACAAAAAGAAACAATTATTTATTCGACGGCAAAGTACTAAAAGTACTGTTGGAAATAGAAAAGAACTGGGGTTTTTTTCACATGTATCTCTACAATTTATGTCGTTGATATGTGAAAGTGTGAAATATCTGTTAAAATACGTTCGGCCTAACGACAGTCTCAGTGGTAGGGAGATAGGAAACGGAAAAAAAGGATTTTACTGAGGAGAGATTAGTGCAGAAATGATCAATGCGTCCAAAACGACTTATTTGGAACAGACCATGGCTTTATGCAAATTAGTGTGCGATGATATTGTGTTACAAAGGACACTTTTTGAATGCCCATTTTGAAATTAACTTAGCTTCATTATAAACTTTCATGCTGAAACTATTAAGGATGTAGCTACCATGAAGTCTCACTGTCACTATAAAAAGAAACAGATAGGAGGGGTCGTCTCAAAAGCAAAACCAGGACGAGTGTCGCAGACGATGGTTGGGGTCGGGCTGGGGGATAGAGATATCAGCTAAGATAAGATAATCCTTTAGGGGAATTATACTGGGGAAGTACACGGCATGTCATAACAATTTACAAATAATATCCAGTCCTTTCGATCTTCGGGTGGTCATGCCACCTATATATTTTGAGACATTTAATACGATGCTTTTCAATGGTTATCAGGTATCATACTCTTTTACATAACTCAAAATTAACTTTATGAAGGAAAGACACGTAAGATGTTAATCAATAGATGAGACACATGAAAAAGCACAAAATATCTTTGAGATGACCCCTTGTGCCGTCGTCATACCCGGCTGAGCGACCTAATTGCCATATATAGTCTGATCTATTGTTTTCAGCAGCTATTCGTATTTTTTCTAAGTTTTGCCCGATTTTACGAGTAAACATGCTTTTCTGGATATCCTCTTACGCATCCCACTGAATGCCTAGTTAGGCCGAAGTGGGTTATTTCGACATATGCTATTTGCAGTTGTGTAAATTTTAGGGATACAGAGTAACAGCCTAAAAACAGTTTTTTCTATTTCCGACAGTACTTTAGAAAGAACAATTAACGAAATGGAAACAATTTATAACTCTTTAGGGAACGATGAAATTAAAATACTTTTAGATTATAGAGGTGAGGTGGGGTGAAATTGGGTTTAACGTCGTGCTTGAGAATATTTCGCTCATATGACGACGTGCATGCGTGTGTATGTGTATGTGCGGCTGCTTGTACTAGCCCAGACTGAAGCTGGTTTTATAGTGCTAGCCCACTGAGATACCATGCCACAGTGAAGCATGAATACCCCACTCAGACACATTATACTGACTCCGAGCGACCAGTCCTTGTTGTACCCATTAATGCCGAGCGCCAGGCAGGGACCAACAAGTACCATATTTTAACGTCTTTTGGTATGACGCGGTCGGGGATCGAACCCGCGACCTTCCGCTCTCCGGGCGGACGCTCTAACCACTACACCACGGAGGCGGTCTTTAGATAATAGAGACAAATTGGAAACAATAAGAACAGAGAAAAGAAAGGGCAGTATTTTTAGAAGTGAGGGTAAGTGATATGAAGAAGGTGAAAAGAATACTGAATATTTCCTAAACCTTGAAAAAACAAATTATATCAATAAAAATATGACTGAAATAATCAACGATAGGACTGACTGAGTTCAGTTTTACGCCGCTTTTAGCAATATTCCAGCAACATCACGGCGGGGGACACCAGAAATGGGCTTCACACATTGTACCCATGTGGGCATTCGAACCCGGGTCTTCCGCGTGACGAACCAATGCTTTAACCACTAGGCTACCCCACCGCCCCATCAACGACAGGAAGGAGATACTTACTGATAAAATAGACATACTTAAAGAAACTTCTTCTTTTATGAAAACTTATATCAGACGCATCAGGATGATCATTGGGATACCAATATTAACAAATTCACTGATATTGACGTAAAACTAACACAAGAGGAAGCAATGTCATGTGAAGGTCCGATAACTATAGAAGAATGTGACAAGGTTTTACAAAAATATGAAAAATAGAAAGAGTCCTCGATCAGACGGTTTCACGGTCGAATTTTATAAATATGTCAAGGTATCATTACTTGTATACCAAAGGGAGGTAGGGACCGCAGATATCTAAAAAAAACCTTGGCGCCCAAAAGCTTATTAAACGTAGACTACAAAATCGCGTCCGGTGCATTTGCTCGTAGAATCAAAACGGTGTTACCAAATATAAGCCAAGGCAGTAAGTCAACGTTGTGGTGTTGCAAGACATCCATAGCAACCCCTTTGTGGTGCGAGGGTGGCATTGTCCTGCTGGAATGTTTAACCAAGGGCCATGACGTTGCAGAGAAAGGGAATCAGCTACGTACAATGAAGAATCTGATCCCTGCAGCCCGCCACCAGTAAAGTTAGTTCCCTGAACAATCAAAATTTCAAAGGAGTTCTTGGCGTGCGTTGTTGCTCCTACCTCTAAATACAATCTCATGGAACTATCACCAATTAAAGCGAGACTTCTCTCCAACACAGGTCTGGGGAAATAACGTTTCCCTCCTGTGGCGTTAATAGGTGTCGCCGATGCCCATCATCACTATGGTGTTTGGTAAACCTGGCCTCATCGGTGGTAAAACGACATTTCTCTCCCAAAACTCGGGTCTGCAGTAGACATGATTTCGGGCATCAGCATTCGGCGAGTTTATTCGATGACACGTTGTGTCAGGATAGGCTGCAGGCTTTTGTGGATACGTAGTCTTCGAGATCCCGTGATGACAATAATGCTTGTCGAACTGGGTGTTGGGGTGGATACGGCGAAAAGTCCTGATGGTTCGGGCAGTCATCACTCGCAGTCTGGAACTTGCGGTGAAGATGTAAAGCGTTCCTTATTCGACATCTGTTGTCCCATAGAGCATAGCACGTGGACGTCCAGAACGTATTGATTGATGACGCCATTTATAGGCCTGGGTAGCATGCCACCAGCGCAGAAATTGTGTTCCGGTGGCAGTGGAAATAGTGCAGCCAATTGTCATTGGTATTATTCTCTGTACTGGACCATCCTAATGGTATCCTGCTGATCTTAGGCAGATGTGAGCCTTGGCATGCTATGCGTTTCAAATAGCTATTGAATTTCTGTGAACGATCGTATGTGGCAGGGCTAGAGCTTTCGCAGTGATATTACAGTATCGGCCTGCATCTGGTTTCTCTTTCTTCCTGGAATGCACGTGCAATAATCGTTTTAAAATGTCTCAAGGGGATGAACCTAATGGACGTGTCTCGAATCTGGCACGTGCATGCATGTTGAACACATGCCACTAACTTCTGAGCTTAAATCCTTATGTGTCTATACGGTTTTGATAAATTTAGATTTTAAATTTTGAAGGTAGCCATGCTTCTTTATATGTGCCTAGTATATAATAAGTGAAACACAAACTGGTTTTTATGAAAGGCATATTTAGCAGGAGAAAACACAAGACTATTGTAATGATTTGATAAATCACTGTGAAGTGCATAAACTCCCCGGACTTATAGTAACGGTTGATTTTGAAAAGGCATTTGACTCTTTAGAATGGGAATTTATCGATAAAGCGTGTAATTTTGGCCACCTCCGTTAGAGAATGGGTTCGACTTTTCGCTCAAAATAGTCGTAGTGCTAAAATAAACTTGGGACATTTTCAATTTTTCAGCCTGGGTCAGGGATGTCACAGGGGAGACCCTTTATCGCCTTACCTATGCATAATATGTGTACAACTGCTTGCTATTTCTATTAACCGTAACAAAAATATAACTGGGATTAATGTCAAGGTAGACTATTCTATTTTTCAATATGCAGATGATACTAATTTCTCGCTAGGACGGATCAGAACAAAGTCTAACAGAAGTCATGAAGACTCTTAAAGAATTTGCTATTTGCTCAGGGTAAAAAGCCAATCATGACAAAAGTTCAGCCGTTTGGATTCGACTCCAAAACTTGTTCGTCTGATAAACTGTCGCCTTCATATACTTCTTTATTGGTCCAAAGAACCCTTTAAGATTCTAGGAATTACAATTTCAACAAATCTGAAGGAATTGTTAGATTAAAATTTTTGATCAACAATTTACAAAGGCAAGAAAAATGTTATTCACATGGTCAAATAGGAACGTTAACTCTGGTGAGGAAAAAATTGTTATAATAAAACCTTAAACTGTACTCTTTATTTACTCCACCTTTTTTTACGTCTCTACCTGATTCATCTCCTGAATATTTTAACGAGTAGACTCCTTGCTATATCGTTTTCATATGGTATGGTAAAAGAGATATAATAAAAAAGAACTATGTTGATTAATGACTATGAGAAAGGTGGATT